>NC_089491.1:10161000-10363500 GCF_036850765.1 Saccopteryx bilineata | reverse complement strand
ATCCCCAGCGCCCGGGCCATCTTTGCTCCAATGGAGCCTTGGCTGCGGGAGGGAAGAGAGAGACAGAGAGGAAGGAGGGGGGGGTGGAGAAGCAAATGGGCACTTCTCCTATGTGCCCTGGCTAGGAATCGAACCCGGGTCCCCCGCACGCCAGGCCGACGCTCTACTGCTGAGCTAACCGGCCAGGGCCGGGAATTACATTTTAAAATATGTGGCGTTCATGGCTCTCTCAGTCAAAAAGGTTCCCGACCCCTGTTGTAGAGGGAAAGCTGCACAGAGAGAAAATGCTGCAGATCTGTGCAAAGTATCTATCTAGTTCACTGAACACCTATCAGCCCACGTGTAGAGAAAAATACTGGAGGCCCTGGCTGGTTGGCTCAGTGGTAGAGCGTCGGCCTGGCGTGCAGGAGTCCCGGGTTCGATTCCCGGCCAGGGCACACAGGAGAAGCGCCCATCTGCTTCTCCACCCCTCCCCTTCTCCTTCCTCTCTCTCTCTTCCCCTCCCGCAGCAGAGGCTCCATTGGAACAAAAGATGGCCCGGGCGCTGGGGATGGCTCCTTAGCCTCTGCCCCAGGCGCTAGAGTGGCTCTGGTTGCGACAGAGCAACGCCCTGGGTGGGCAGAGCATCGCCCCCTGGTGGGCGTGCCGGGTGGATCCCGGTCGGGCACATGCAGGAGTCTGTCTGACTGCCTCCCCATTTCCAGCTTCAGAAAAATACAAAAAAAAAAAAAATACTGAAAACAGAAAAGAACCACCCAGGAGGACTAGAAGGAACAGTGCCTGGAGCTTACACAGGGCAACAATAGTGCCTTTTCCTACCAGCTAGACTTAGAAACCCTTATAATTCCTTGGTAGAGTATTCAGAAGGATCTTGCCATAATAGCAGAAAATGATATGCCCTAGTGATGATATCCCTAAACGCTGCTCTGGCCCAACCCAACAAAGCTTAAAACCAAGACCCAAAATAATCAAAATATTTCCAAATAATTTAACTGCACCCCAAGAAAAATCTCCAGAAATTTATAAGAAAAAAAACAAAACTCCAGTCCCTCTATAATGCACCCAATCAAAAATTATCAGGCATCCAAAGAAGCAAGAAAATATGACCATCAATGATAAGAAAAATCAACCAATCATAACCAAGCCAGAACTGTCATTAAAATAGTAATAGCTATAGGTATAAGCAAACTTTTTCTGTAAAGGTCCAGATAGTAAATATTTTAGGCTTTATGGGCCATTCAGTCAGTCTTGATCCCTCAGCTCTGCTGTTGGACAGAAGTCTTGAACAAGTTCATACCATGACAAAAAGAATATATAAATGACCAGTTAATATAAAGGTACTTGACTTCATCAATCATAGAGGAATGCAAGTTAATACCACATTGTATGCCAGTAGAAACAAGAACACTAAGTACCTAGATCTTGATTTTTAATACCATTTCCAATAAAAGGAAACAGAGTTCCTTGGAGAAATGTCTGAGTTTATGACCAAAGCCAAAATAATGAGCCTGGAGAATCCTGCAGTGCCAGAAAGTAAGAAAATGCTGAAGAAATTATTTTTTAAATCCACAATAATAGGAATATGTCAAAGGACAACAGCAGCCAACTGAAGAGCTCCCAATGGCCAAGCTGGACCAATTTCAGCAACAACAAAAATGAAGTAGTATTGGATTATAAACCAAAGTATAAAAAAACATGTGTCCAATTATATAATTGAATAGGCAGACAAATAAATAGGTGGAGAATAGATGAATCCTGTGAAGAATTTTTTTTTTTTTACAGAGACAGAGAGAGGGAGTCAGAGAGAGGGATAGATAGGGACAGACAGACAGGAACAGAGAGAGATGAGAAGCATCAATCATCAGTTTTTCATTGCGACACCCTAGTTGTTCACTGATTGCTTTCTCATATGTGCCTTGACCGGGGGCCTTCAGCAGACCGAGTAACCCCTTGCTCGAGCCAGCGTCTCTGGGTCCAAGATAGTGAGCTCTGCTCAAACCAGATGAGCCCGCGCTCAAGCTGGCGATCTCAGGGTCTCGAACCTGGGTCCTCCACATCCCAGTCTGACGCTCCATCCACTGCGCCACCGCCTGGTCATGCTGAAGAAAAGTTTTAAATAATTTATGTACTTTGCCTTCAAGAAAGTGAAGCATCACTCCCATTCTTTAAGAGGGGACTGCATAGAGTGACTTCCTATCAAAGAATACAGTATGAAAAGTGGAATAAAGGAGTAACTTCACAGTTAAATTTGATGAACACTATCTCAATGAAGCGGTCATAGTCAACATAAGCAGTGAAGTCAGTGGACAGACAGCATGTGCCTTGATACGATATGATAACAAGGGCCTTTTACCTTTGCAGTCTTCCCAATTAAAAGACATTCTAAACACAACTTGACCAATACTCCTCAAAACTGTCACGGTCATGAAAAATAAGAAAGGTCTGAGAAACTGTCATTGTCAAGAATCCTCTGATGAAATATGAAGACCAAACTTAATGCGGCATCCTGTATGACCAGGTAAAAACTAAAAGTAGCATACAGACTTTAGTTAATAACTTATTTTTAAAATAATATATGCATATATAAAATCTTTTTCTCTGCTCTCGTGTTATATGCTCACTATATAAGAAATGTGGAAAATCCAGAAAGTATAAAAAAATAAATAAAATTTCTACTCCCTGGAGGTAACCATGATGAATGTTCCAAGGTCATGGTCCCAAACTGTTCATTCAGGCACCTCAAGCCATCAGAAGGATGCCATCAGATATTTTAAAATTTCAAGAGAAACACAGTGACATCTGTCAGATACTACACAAACTACGAGCTCTAGGGACTTTAGTTTTAACATTAGATCACTTCACATTTCTTTAAATAATGTCATATCTTTGTGAAGCTGGTTTGTGGAGTAGTTGCTGTCTGAAGAAGCAAATACTATGTAGAAATCATCTGGTACAGGAAACGAGGTGATGGAGTCCAGCAGGACTCCAAGATCTAATAAGTTGTAAAGGGCCCAAGTACTTGTGGTTATTTAAGAATAAAATAAATATTTTTCTTAAAATAAAAAAACACATAGTAACATTATATGCTTACCACAATGGCAAAAATTTTAAAATACCAAAAACTGGCAGAGAAACCGAAACTCTCGCAGAAGTAGCTCATAGCAATATAAATTGGTACACGACTGTCAACACTTAGTTGACAACACCCATTTTGTATGACTCAGAAAGTCTTTACACACATGCCCTAAAGAAACTCTGGCACATGTACAGCAGGAGATACCTTTTAAAAATGACTGAAGTTGCATTTTGCAATTCACTTACTCATTCATAGGAGAATGGATCAATTGTGATACAGTCATGCAATTGAATACTATAGAACCATGAAAAAGAATGGAACACATCTATGAGTGCCACCATAAATGAATCTTCAAACTCCTAATTTGAATCAACAAAGAAAACTGAAGAATATATGTAAACATGATTTCATATAAAGTTTAAAAAATCCACTAAACAATATATTTACAGGCACTGGCCGGTTGGCTCAGTGGTAGAGCATCAGCCTGGCGTGCAGAAGTCCCGGGTTCGATTCCCGGTCAGGGCACAGAGGAGAAGCCCCCATCTGCTTCTCCACCCCTCCCCTTCTCCTTCCTCTCTGTCTCTCTCTTCCCCTCCCGCAGCGAGGCTCCATTGGAGCAAAGATGGCCCGGGCGCTGGGGATGGCTCCTTGGCCTCTGCCCCAGGCACTAGAGTGGCTCTGGTCGCAACAGAGCGACGCCCCAGAGGGGCAGAGCATCGCCCCTGGTGGGCAGAGTGTCGCCCCCTGGTGGGCGTGCCAGGTGGATCCCGGTAGGGCGCATGCGGGAGTCTGTCTCTCCCCATTTCCAGCTTCAGAAAAATAAATTAAAAAAAAACAAAAAACAATATATTTACAGTTACATCTATATGTTGTAAAACTACCAAAAAATGCAAGAGAATGAAAACAACTTCAAAAAAGTGTTTTTCCTTTGATAGGGAGGGAAGGAAGTAAATGCCATAGAAAAAAGGCAGGTCCTGGCCCGTTGGCTCAGTGGTAGAGCGTTGGCCTGGCGTGCCGAAGTCCAGGGTTCGATTCCTGGCCAGGGCACAAAGGAGAAGCGCCCATCTGCTTCTCCACCCCTCCCCCTCTCCTTCCTCTGTCTCTCTCTTCCCCTCCTGCAGCCAAGGCTCCATTGGAGCAAAGATGGCCCGGGTGCTGGAGATGGCTCCATGGCCTCTGCCTCAGGCACTAGAGTGGCTCTGGTCGCAACAGAGCTACGCCCAAATGGGCAGAGCATCGCCCCCTGGTGGGCATGCCGGGTGGATCCCTGTCGGGCGCATGCGGGCGTCTGTCTGACTGCATCCCCGTTTCCAGCTTAAGAAAAATACAAAAAAAAAAGAAAAAGAAAAAAGGCATATGAGGGACTTCCATGGTATTGATAGTGTACTATTTTTAAATTCGGTCAGTGGAGGCCCCAGCCCAGGCATGGCCAACATACGGCCAGCAATTACATTTTTAATATTCTCTGCTACTTTAAAATCTCAGCTACTCAGAAGCAGAAGCATCTTTGATTATTGGGAATCAAGATATTTAAGAAGATAGTGATAAGCGGAAAAGAATTGCGCGTGTGACTAATCTAGGGTTAGCTTCCAATAATTGGTCGAATGGATTCACAAGACTTTTTTTTTTTTTTAATTCCATAATAAAGATTTACAACTTTTGTACTTGTCTGTACTCAATATGAACTGTTTGACGTTTAGCGGCGATGTGAAACCCACATTCTTTTAGGAGGAGTTTGCCAGTGCGACCCAATATCAAACAATTTGTTATTTTTGTGGTCAAGTGTGCTGAATCAAGTGGCATTGTAGCATACACAAGAGCTGCAGTTGATAACTGAAAACGTATCCAGGCTGTTTGTAAAACGAAATAATTGTTTTATTTGCGATATACCCCCTTTAATCTCATTCTATTAATTAAATATTGTTTTGATTGACTGCGATACAGTTTGGATATTTATACGGTATGTAATTACATTTTTATTAAAATAATATTGTACATTAAAATTTTTTTCACTCACATTTATTCATAAGCAAATTACATAATAAAATTTTGTTTATTTAAATGAATCGTTTTGTATTTAACATTTTTTAATTTTAATATTCCGTCCAGCCTGTGAAAAAAGTTTTCTTTCCAATCTGGCCCAGGGACAAAAACTGTTGGCCACACCTACCCTAGCCGATTGGCTCAGTGGTAGAACAATGGACCAGCATGTGGAAGTCCTGGGTTCAATTCTGGGTCAGGGCACACAGGAGAGGCGCCCATCTGCTTCTCCACCCTTCCCCCTCTCCTTCCTCTCTCTCCCTCTCTCTCTCTCTCTTCCCTTCCTGCAGCCAAGGCTCTATTGGAGCAAGTAGGCCCAGGCGCTGAAGATGGCTTCATGGCCTCCTCCTCAGGCACTAGAATGGCTCTGGCCGTAACAAGGCATCGCCCCCTGGTGGGCATGCCGGGTGGATCTCGGTCGGGTGCATGCGGGAGTCTGCCTCCCTGCTTCTCATTTCAAAAAATAATACAAAAAGTACTTAGTATGTCTAGATGTCTTTAGGATACCTGTTGAACAAATAATTGTTTGCACATGAATTCTGTCTTACTTATCCCATTATCTGAGCTAGCATTTTCCATTAAAATAAATTTTTTAGCCTGACCAGGTAGTGGCGCAGTGAATAAAGCATCGGACTGGGATGCTGAGGACCCAGGTTCGAGACCCTGAGGTCGCCAGCTTGAGCGCGGGCTCATCTGGTTTGAGCAAAAGCTCACCAGCTTAGACCCAAGGTCGCTGGCTGGAGCAAGGGGTTACTTGGTCTGCTGAAGGCCCACAGTCAAGGCACATATGAGAAAGCAATCAATGAACAACTAAGGTGTCACAATGTGCAATGAAAAACTAATGATTAATGCTTCTCATCTCTCCGTTCCTGTCTGTCTGTCCCTGTCTATCCCTCTCTCTGACCCTATGTCTCTGTAAAAATAAATAAATAAATAGATAAATAAATTTTTAAACAAAATTTATGAAAATGAATGGCTGAACTCTCATTTACCTTTTCACCTGTTATATTTAATTTTTTTAATCTGGTGTGAATTTTCAAATAGAACATGCTGCAAAGGGTAAAAGAATCCAAAATACGAGACAAAAATCTGATATCTTCAGGAATACTATCCTGATTGAATCAGTGACGTTCTCCTGTATGTTGAATGTAGAGAAGTGAGTGAATCTTTGGGAAGATGTTTTTCATTTTTCACTCAGTAACACTTCAAGTCATCCATCCATCACCTAGTCTCCTGTATGAGGTTTGTTACCCAGTATAATGACAAAACATCACTTACAATGTGTTAGGCAGATAAAATATATTACACTTACTTTGTTAAAGATGGTGCTGCCCACATGGAAGCTCATCGCCCAGGTGATATTAATGTGTGTTGGGGGCGGGCTGTGGGCAGGCAGGATTCTTGTAGCCTGGGGCTTGGTTTTAGGACTAAGACTAAGCCTTTCCCACTTTTTTTTTTTTTTTTTTTTTTTACAGGGACAGAGAGAGAGTCAGATAGAGGGATAGATAGGGACAGACAGACAGGAACGGAGAGAGATGAGAAGCATCAATCATCAGTTTTTCGTTGCGACATCGTAGTTGTTCATTGATTGCCTTCTGACATGTGCCATGACCGTGGGCCTTCAGCAGACCGAGTAACCCCCCCACTCGAGCCAGTGACCTTGGGTCCATGCTAGTGAGCTTTTTTTTTTTTTTTTTTTTTTTTTTTTTAATTATTATTATTATTTTTTCTGAAGCTGGAAACGGGGAGAGACAGTCAGACAGACTCCCGCATGCACCCTACCGGGATCCACCCGGCACGCCCACCATGGGGCGACGCTCTGCCCACCAGGGGGTGATAATCTGCCCATCCTGGGCGTCGCCATGTTGCGACCAGAGCCACTCTAGCGCCTGAGGCAGAGGCCACAGAGCCATCCCCAGCGCCCGGGCCATCTTTGCTCCAATGGAGCCTTGGCTGCGGGAGGGGAAGAGAGAGACAGAGAGGAAAGCGCGGCGGAGGGGTGGAGAAGCAAATGGGCGCTTCTCCTGTGTGCCCTGGCCGGGAATCGAACCCGGGTCCTCCGCATGCTAGGCCGACGCTCTACCGCTGAGCCAACTGGCCAGGGCGTGAGCTTTTTTTTGCTCAAGCTGGCAACCCCGGGGTCTCGAACCTGGGTCCTTCCTCATCCCAGTCCAACGCTCCATCCACTGCGCCACCGCCTGATCAGGCTCCCACCTTTTTTGATGTGGGGTGGTGCACTCTCATGAGGAATCCCATTATGCCTCAGACTTTCTTGTTTGTATATTGGATTAAAGGTTTTGATTTCTGCACTATAAGTGGGGCAGACCGGGAGCTTGTTCTCTCAGTTCCTAAGATTAGCGTTAGAGAGGAGAGCAGAAAAAGGCCACGTGGAAGAGGCCAGGAGAAGCAGCCAAGATGGCGGAGTGCTGAAGGAGAAGCCAGTTTGTGCAGTTTGTGCAGAGAGAAGATGAGGAACAGAGGTGAATGAGACGGGTGAGCTAGAAACCTTTGATTCTAGGAAACTCAGGTAAGTCAATAGCTTTGTGAACACTGAATGAGTGGGTTTTGGAGCCTGGTGTGTGTTTTTACTTGCCCGCAGGGTACAAGTTAGGATTAAAGCTAATGGCCCACCAGTTCTTAGCTCTGCTGTTTCATTACCATCTGTCCAAATCCAATGCAAACCTGCATGGGCCAGGCGGCTATGATGGTGGCCGCAGCAACTGGCTTTACACAATCCAGCTTTAAATCTTATATCTGTGAGACTGGCAATAGCATGCATGAACTGTCCTAGAAACAAAATTCTTTTCCTTCTCAATAGTCTTTACTTTCATTGATACTTAAAAGTAAAAATGCACTAGATTACCCAAAACAACTACTTTTCCCTATTCCCTGAACCGCTGAGGCAGTGTCACGGGGATCTGGAGGGTTAAGATCTACTTTGAGGAGGCTTACTCCAGGCTGGCACGCTAATGCTGGACGCCAGCTGGGCGCTCTGCTGAGGTGGAGGGCCAGGGTGTTCGTTTCCCCCTCACACACGCCTCTTGAGCTCCTCACAGCACAGTGTGGTAGCTAGGCTCCACAGAGTATGCCAAGAGAGGAAGGTGGGCGTACATAGCATTTCTACGACCTAGCGTCAGAAGCCACATAGTGTCATTTGAGCCATGTTCTATTGGTGGCAACAGTTACAAAGGCCTGCCCTGGTTACAAGAGAGGGAAAGAGAACTCACTACTAGATGGGAGGAGTGTCAAGGTCACACTGAAGTACAACAGGTGGAATGAAAGTCACTGCCTCAGACAGCTTTGGGAAATACAATTTATCACACCAATGGAATGGTTCTGTCAGAACACATCGACGTTAACTTTTTGTTAACAGCATTTATTGGTTTTTATTAAGTAGAGATTTCCTGCAAAAATCAGCTGATGAAGAGATTGGCAAACAAGGACCTTACACTCTTCCAACCTTTTGATGAGTTGAATTCAAAGGCCTACAAGTAATTACCTTCAGGGCCGAATGACAGAGAAAAAAAGAAGAAAGTATAGTTAGGTACTTTCTAGAATAAAAAAGTGATAAAATGCAGAAAGTGAGAAATCTTTCACTAAAAAGTAAACATATCTTGAGTTGGGGAAACTTTCTGACATCACTCCCTTATTCTAGCAACTATTAGAAAACTAAGCTTCTCTCATTTACCTTTCAGTAATGGTTAGGGAAAGCTCTTATTTTAGCAAACCTCTAAATTCTAGAATGCATATATTGTTATTCACTCGTTCCCCATTGTTACTGGCAACAAAAACCCTTAAAGATGAAAAAAAGCATCAAAACCTTCAGAGTTAACAAGGATAGGGAAAAATTGAGGCCCGGTTCACAGAAGGGTTTCAAGGCAGAGAGAACAACAGGTTATATAACAGATAAAAGTTCTGTGGCCATCTATATAACAATTGTTGTGATTTTATTACCTGGTTATTGAGAAAAATCAGTAATGACAAAAGTACCACGAATTCAATAAATGCTATTGGTATTTTGTCACAAGGATGTTTACATGCAATAGTATGTACACGAAACATCTGATTGAGATAAAATTCTAAGTAAACACTGAATACATGTCAGTTATTGGTAAATATGTAACCACATTTGAAAAGACTGAGAGAATTTTTAAGGACTTCCTTTTCAAGTATGTTACAGGACTTCTGCTGTGCTTGTCACTGGACTCAACTAATCTCTTACAACACAATCTATAATTCTCTTATAAACTGTTAAAAGCATTACCCTTCTTTTTAACTTATATCTTAATGATTTAAAATTGCTTTGGGACAATACAGATGCATATTCTTTATATTTTTTAAAAGAATTTTTATGAGTTTATTTGAGCCAAACTGTCAACAATTGCCAGGAAGCAAAGTCTCAATGGATTGAGAAAATGCTCTGCATATTCTTATTTTATAAAAAAAAAAAAAAAAAAAAGTAAAAACCCTCCCGCTTGTTGATGACAATTTTATTATCACCAGCAAGGAGTTACCTCAACAGGTAAGTGGTTTCCTTATCTACTATTGGAAAGACAAGCTAATGGCAACTATTCTAAATCTAACATTTTTATTTTTGGCCGTTGTTCTCTAAAACTCTGTATCTGACCACTCTATAGTTTGGGAATTATCATAATAGTTTAAAAGGTCTGACTGTCACTCTGAAGTCTTTGGGGAAACAATGTATGTGCACCTTCAATCTGGGCCCCATCCAAAGAAGAACTCCCAGGATACTGCCAAACAGGTACAGGCCCTTTCACAACCCATAGAGTGTATGGACACAGCTAGGAAAAAAGAAGCCCAGCTGCAAAACAAGAATATAAAGAATGGTATCCAGCCTCAGAGTGAAATGTTTCCAAAACAGCAGCCAAGTTTATAAAAACACAAACACTCCTCCTTTTTCTTACTTGTGCTGAAGATGGCCATTTCGTTGCAGTCTGCATCTATGAAGAGAACCCACAGCTAGTAATGCAGAAGCTATGACAGGTTTAAGAGCACTTTGAAAACATAAATGAAACTAAGTTAGGCCATAAAAATGACTAGGCTTATACATGAGTCAGAGTTCTGCTGAGAAACAAAGGCAACAGGGTTGGCCCTGGCAAGTTGGCTCAGTGAATAAAGCATTGGCCCAGTGTGTGGATGTGCCCAGTTCAATGCCTGGTCAGGGCACACAGAAAAAGCAACTATTTGCTTTTCTTCCCCTTCTCTCTCTCTTCCCCTTCCACAGCCAGTGGCTCATTTGGTTGGAGCATCAGCCCTAGGTGCTGAGGATAGCTCAGTTGGTCAGAGCGTTGACCTCAGGCACTAAGGATAGCTTGGTTGCTTCGAGCACTGGCCCCAGAAGGGGGTTGCCAGGTGAATCCTGGTTGGGGCACATGTGAGAGTCTTTCTATCTCCCCTCCTCTCACTTATAAAAAAAAAAGCAATAGGGTATGTGTGTGTGTAAACAGATAAGGAAATGGCTCACACAATTATAGAGACTGCGAAGTACCAAGAGCTACAAGCTAGAGACCCACCAGAGCCAATGGCGTGGTTCCAGCCCAAGTCTGAAAGCTGAAAACCAGGACAGCTGATGGTGCCAATTTCAATCTGAGAGCCAGTAGGCTTGAGACATAAGAAGAGCAAAGTTTCAACTTGAATCCAAAGGCTTTAAAAACTAATTTCCCAACTCAAGTAGATAGGCAGGAGGACTTCCCTCTTACACAGTCTTTTTGTCCTTTTCACGTCTTCAATTGAAAGGATGAGGTCCACCCACACTAGGGAGGGCAATCTGTTTTACTGAGTCTACTGACTGAAATGTTAATCTCATCCAAAATACCCTCAAGGACACATCTAAAATGACACTGACCAAATGTCTAAGCAGCCTGTGGCCCAGTTAAATTGACACAGAAAATTAACTATCACACCTGACTTGACTCTGATTTGATTTGCCCATTCTTCCTGGACAAACCAAGAAGGCGTTGAAAAAGAGTTTAAAACTTGGTGGCAGGTACCAGGCAGAGGAAAACTAACTCTTCACTGGGCAACTACATTTTGGCTCTTTTCGTAATGAGTGAATGTCAGCAGGGAACTAACTTCTAGTCTGTGGGACAAAAGACCAGGCAGAGAGCAATGACTATGAAGATGAAGAGCAAATGATTATAGAGTTTCAGTTACTAGGACAGACACATCACTACCTAAAAGTAAATTGTCCTTTGGCCTGACCTGTGGCAGTACAGTGGATAAAGCGTCGACCTGGAAAGCTGAGGTCGCTGGTTTGAAACCCTGGGCTTGCCTGGTCAAGGCACATATGGGAGTTGATGCTTTCTGCTCCCCCCCTTCTCTCTCTCTGTCTCTATTTCTGTCTCTTCTCTCTAAAAAATGAGTAAGTAAAATCTAAAAAAAATTTTAAAAAAGTAAATTGTCCTTCAATGCTGTTAATAAAAAGATAGCTGCTTACCCAATACACAAAGACACATATACATACATACACACACCGTCCACCAGAGACCTATCTTGGAGAAAATCTTAGCCAGAGATTGAGCCCTTTGGGTATAATGGAGCCAGTGCTAGAATAAAGGAGTTCTCAAAAACAACAACAAAATCACAGGCTCATATAACTCAGCCTTTGTGAAGCCAAAATTATAAGTCAAGCCTTTGACCAGGGATATAGTCTCCTCAAGGCTCAACCAATGTAGGGTCCCCTTCCAAGCTCACCCAAGTAGCAATAAATGAGTGCACAACTAAGTGGAACGACTAAGTGAAACAACGAGTTGATGCTTCTCTCTCTTACTCCCTGGTCCCCCTCTCTCTAAAATCAGTAAATTTTAAAAATCCAAATGGAAAATATTACATTTATAGAGGATTATTAAAGAACACAGTATATAATCCATTCTTCTAGACTTGCTGCTTTCAAAACTACTTCTAGGTTATTTAATCCTTTCTTTCAAATAAAATCTCAGGATATAAAACATATAGTTAGAAGCAGGATGATGCCAGAATAGGTAGGTCTCCTTTGAGAGTGGCAGATTCTAGGTCTGAGCAAAATACATGCAAGATGGGCCTAGAATATCCTGTCCAACCAGAAAGCAAGGAAGCTATCCAAGTCTACTGGACACATGTCAAAGGGACCCAGAGCTGATTTAAAGAGGTTTCCACTGGGCAAAGCTGGGTAATGAACAACTCAAGTCCACTGTAGTATTCTAAGTTTGCCTCTATTCAAAATTTTCCATATTAAAAATGTACAGACAAGGGCCCGGGCCAAAAAAAAAAATGTACAGACAAGACAGAAAGTAGAAATGGGGCCCTAAAGACTAGTCTGCTTAATATTTCTTCTGGCTACTCCTAGCATCCCATCCTCCAGGGAGCCCCTAAACTAGTCCCAAGGAACTCTTGGGGCTCCATTTGAACGCATTAGAAAATCACTGCTTGATCTAGTCTAGCTTTTATTCCTGAATAAAATATTACCATGCAAATGCTGAATACTCTGACGACGCTATCTTGGGCCCTGTAGAATCTGCTTTCACAGAACTGAACGTTGGCTTTCTGCCCTAGGTTTTCACTGACACATGCTTTGCCAAACCCACTGCATTTCTGTAGGGATGTTGCTGAAGGAGACACTACAAAGAAACTCTGTAAATAGCGGATATTCTTGTGTTTCAGTGTAAACTGGAAAACCTTCCTCTGGTTTTCCAAATAACTACCTCCTCCAGAATCTCAGTTTCTCAGCAGAGTACAGAGCTCTGTCTCCCTGAGATAAACACTAGTTGTCTGGTGACCACCTACAGAAAGACTACCATGCACAGAGCACACTGTGAAGGAAGAGAGCACATCCACAGACAGAAGGCAGTTTGGTATACTTCCGCACCATGGTATGTGCCTTCTGCAGCCTTCTTCATATTTCATTCAACGTGGTTTCCCTAGGTTACTTCATTCGTTGTCATGACTGAACCACTAAGTGTTCGCAAATGACTTCTAAACCTGCATCTCAGCCCTAATCTTTCTCAGCTCCAAACCCATGTTTCCCCCCGCCTAATTAGAGATGGTACACTGAAGTGCTTTACACATCACATGGCCCAAATAAACTAATAATCTTAACCTTCCAAACTCGCTCCTCTTGTATCTGCTACCTCAAGCAAAAACGTCCCTATCCAATCTTTTATTTAAGCTAAAAGCTCCCCAAGATACTATAGAAAGGCGAGCCACAGACTGGAGACATATCTGCAAAACATACACCTGATAAAGACTGATGTGAAGAACACATAAAAAACTCTTATAGCCTGACCAGGCGGTGGCGCAGTGGATAGAGCATCGGACTGGGATGCTGAGGACCCAGGTTCAAGACCCTGAGGTCACCGCTTGAGCGCGGGCTCATCTGGTTTGAGCAAAAGCTCACCAGCTTGGACCCAAGGTCTCTGGCTCGAGCAAGGGGTTACTCCGTCTGCTGAAGGCCCGCGGTCAAGGCATATATGAGGGAGCAATCAATGAACAACTAAGGTGTCGCAATGCACAACAAAAACTAATAATTGATGCTTCTCATCTCTCCGTTCCTGTCTGTCTGTCCCTGTCTATCTCTCTCTGACTCTCTCTCTGTCTCTGTAAAAACAACAACAAACAAACAAAAACCAAACAAACAAAAAAAAGAACTCTTATAACTATAGTATATATGATGAGAAACTGACAAAAACAGGTAAAAGACTTGAGCAGAATATTTACAAGTTATATGAATGGCTAATAAATACATGAAAAGATACTTAACAACATTAGTCATTAGGGAAAGGCAAATTAAAAATATAGTAAGCCTGACCAGGCAGTGAGGCAATGGATAGAGCAGTGGACTGGGATGCAGAGGACCCAGGTTCGAAACCCTAAGGTCGCCAGCTTGAGCTCAACAGCTTGGGCATTGGGTCGCTGGCTTGAGTGTGGGACCATAGACATGATTCCATGGTTGCTGGCTTGCGCCCAAAGGTCACTGACTTGAGCAAGGGGTCACTCACTCTGCTGTAGCCCCCTGGTCAAGGCACATACGAGAAAGTAATCAACGAACAACTAAGGTGCTGCAACGAAGAACTGATGTTCTCATCTCTCTCCCTTCCTGTTTGTCTGTCCCTATCTGTCCCTCTGTCTGTCTCTTTGTCACAAAAAACACATAATGATATATATCACTATACACCCCAGATAGCAAATAATGGTGATAGTTTCAATGGTACACATATGTGCCAAAATTTATCAAATTGTACACTTTAAATATGTGCCACTTACTGTATACCAAATATAACCTCAATAAAGCTGTTTAAAAGAAAAATATTGAGCCTGATCAGTGGTGGTACAGTAGATAGAACATCGACCTGGACCTCTGAGGACCCATGTTTGAAACCCTAAGGTCACTGGCTTGAGCACAGGCTCCTCCAGCCTGAGTGCAGGCTCACCCACTTGAGTGTAGGATCACAGACATGATCCCACAGTCTCTGGCTTGAGCGCAAAGGTCACTGGCTCAGCTGGAGCCCCCAGTCACAGTATATATGAGAAGCAATCATCAAACAACAAAAGTGACACAACTACAAGTTGCTGCTTCTCATCTCTCTCTCTACCTCACTATATAAAAAAAAAGGGCAGTATCAAGTATTGGCAAGGATACAAAACAAATGGAATCCCATACATTACTGGCGGGGGTATACAAAATGGTTCTACTACTTTGAAAAACAGTTTCACAGTCTCTTAAAAAGCTAAAAATATACTTGCCATAAGACCCAGCAAGGCGACTCCTTGGCATTTACTCTGGAGAAATGAAAACATACATCTGCACAAAGACTTCACTCAAATGTTCAGAACAATTGTACTCATACTAGCCAAAAACCAGACACAAAACAACTATCAACTGCTGAGTGACTGAACAAATTGTGGAAAAATCATCCGATAGAAGGTTCCTCAGCAATAACCACAACTGTAAACAGTAACACGAATGAATTTTTTTTTCTTTTGCCAGAAAGACAAGAGAATTTTATTTGTAAAGTCTTTGACAACTAAAGAATGAAAGAAAAAAGAGCCCTGGCCATAGCTCCATGGGTTACAGCATCAGCCCAAAGCACAGAGGCTGCCGGTTCGATCCCTGGTCAGAGCACATACAGGAACGGATCGATGTTCCCGTCTCGCTCTCTCTCCCTTCCTCTCTGGCTAAAATCAAGCAATAAATAAGAAACTTAATAAAAAAAAAAAAAGAAAAAGGAAAATAGAATGAAAGAAAATAATTTCATGGCTATCTCAAAAAGAATATCTTTTGAACAACACGGATGAATTTCAAGGGGAAGAAGCTACACATAAAGGACTATATAGTGAGTGATTCACTTACATGAAATTTCAAAAAAGACAACTTTTACTGATAGGTAAAAATACTGGTGGTCGCCAGAACCACGACTACAGGGAACACGAGCGAATGTGGGGGTGGGGACAGCAATGGTAATGTTCCAGATCATAATTGCAGTAGTGGTTACAAAACTGCATACGTCTATCAAAAGTCATCACATTGTACGCTTAAAAATGGTCAATTTTCGCCCTGGCCGGTTGGCTCAGTGGTAGAGCGTCGGCCTGGCGTGCAGGAGTCCCAGATTCGATTCCCGGCCAGGGCACACAGGAGAGGTGCCCATCTGTTTCTCCAACCCTCCCCCTCTCCTTCCTCTCTGTTTCTCTCTTCCCCTCCCACAGCCAAGGCTCCACTGGAGCAAAGTTTGCCCAGGCGCTGAGGATGGCTCTGTGGCCTCTGCCTCAGGCACTAGAATGGCTCTGATTGCAGCAGAGCAATGCCCCAAGATGGGCAGAGCATCGCCCCCTGGTGGGCGTGCCGGGTGGATCCCGGTCAGCGCATGCGAGAGTCTGTCTGCCTCCCGTTTCCAGCTTGGGGGGGGGGGTCAATTTTGCCTGATCAGGCGGTGGCGCAGTGGATAGAGCGTCGGACTGGGATGCGGAAGGACCCAGGTTCGAGACCCCAGGATAGCCAGCTTGAGCATGGGCTCATCTGGCTTGAGCAAAAAAGCTCACTGGGCCTGACCTGTGGTGGCGCAGTGGGATAAAGCGTCGACCTGGAACACTGAGGTCGCCGGTTCGAAACCTTGGGCTTGCCTGGTCAAGGCACATATGGGAGTTGATGCTTCCTGCTCCTCCCCCTTCTCTCTCTCTCTGTCTCTCTCTCTCACTCCTCTCTCTCTAAAAAATCAATAAATAAAATATTTAAATAAAAAAAAGCTCACTGGCATGGACCCAAGGTCACTGGTTCGAGTGGGGGGTTACTCAGTCTGCTGAAGGCCCACGGTCATGACACATATGAGAAAACAATCAATGAACAACTATGGTGTTGCAACGAAAAACTGATGATTGATGCTTCTCATCTCTCTCCGTTCCTGTCTATCTGTCCCTATCTATCCCTCTATCTGACTCTCTCTCTGTCTCTGTTAAAAAAAAAAAAAAAAAAAAAAAAAGTCAATTTTATATATGTAAATAATATCTCAATAAAGCTTATTTTTACAAAGACTAGAAGAAGCCCTGGCCGGTTGGCTCAGTGGTAGAGCGTCAGCCTGGCGTGCGGAAGTCCCAGGTTCGATTCCCGGCCAGGGCACACAGGAGAAGCGCCCATCTGCTTCTCCACTCCTCCCCCTCTCCTTCCTCTCTGTCTCTCTCTTCCCCTCCCGCAGCCAAGGTTCCATTGGAGCAAAGATGGCCCGGGCGCTGGGGATGGCTCCTTGGCCTCTGCCCCAGGCGCTAGAGTGGCTCTGGTCGCGGCAGAGCTACGCTATGGAGGGGCAGAGCATCGCCCCCTGGTGGGCGTGCCGGGTGGATCCCGGTCGGGCGCATGCGGGAGTCTGTCTGACTGTCTCTCCCCATTTCTAGCTTCAGAAAAATACAAAAAAAAAAAAAAAAAAAAAAAGGCTAGAAGAAAAGGATAAATAAAAATAATTAAACTAACAAAGTCACAGTATCTGTTGAGTCCTTCATGCATGCATGCCATGTAACTGTATCAGATACTTCACATTCCTCAGTTCATTGAATCTTCTTAATGAGCCATTCACTGAGTCATCCAACCTAGCATACCTGTACAGTGTAAGGCAACAGTAGGTTTACAGTTGTTCATATGGAAAGTAATACAATTAATAAATAATAACAGAATAAACTCTATGTTTCATGTACTCGCAAACAACACCCAAACCATACAACAAAGTTTTAATTAATGTGAATCCTATCCAAACAAAGGGCTCTTATTCCAAATAGGATCTAAAAGGATTCTGTGAAGGATTCTGTGACTCATAACCCACACTTTATTGAAGCCTTCAGAATTTTCCAAAACCACACTGAGTTGAAGTTTCCTAATCTTAAAATTCAGTCTAGTACAGTTTATCAAGGGTATTAAATATTACTTTTTTTTTTTTTTTTTTTTTTACAGAGACAGAGAGTGAGTCAGAGAGAGGGATAGACAGACAGGAACAGAGAGAAATAAGAAGCATCAATCATTAGTTTTTCATTGTGCGTTGCAACACCTTAGTTGTTCATTGATTGCTTTCTCATATGTGCCTTGACCGTGGGCCTTCAGCAGACCGAGTAACCTCCTGCTGGAGCCAGCAACCTTGGGTTCAAGCTGGTGGGCTTTTGCTCAAACCAGATGAGCCCGTGCTCAAGCTGGCGACCTCGGGGTCTCGAACCTGGATCCTCTGCATCCCAGTCCGACGCTCTATCCACTGCGCCACCGCCTGGTCAGGCAAATATTACATTATTTTGAAGCACCTTATCCACACCAACTTTCTGTCACCAATTTATGTATTAGTTCATTAGTTTTATTAAGTACCTCCTCAATACTACTGATACAAAAAGGAGCTAAGACAAGGAAATAAAAATTTTAGTGGGAAAAAAATGACACACAAAAACAATAACAGTAGGATAGGGGATGCTTGTATACCTCAAATTACTTGAGTTTTTCTTGTAATAGTTTGGTCTGTACTAGGAAGGTTCTCAAAAGACAACTCGGTCCTAACTCATAGCTATCAAAAAAAAGAATGACGTAACAACTATTCTAAAATAAAAATCATGCCCTGGCCAGCAAGCTCAGCTGGTTGGCTGAAGTGTTCCTAATGCACCAAGATTGCAGGTTCAATCCTCGGTCAGGAGACATGCAGTAAGCAACCAATGAGTGCACGGGTAGGTGGAAGAGCAGATCAATGTTTCTTTCCCTCTCTCCCTTCTTATCTCTCTCTAAAGTCAATAAATAAAAATTTTTAAATGTATCAATAAAAATCACACTTTTGACAATGATTTTCTAAAATGTAAAATGGCAAATGTTTTCTAAAATATTATACTATGTATTACATAGTATAATAGTCAACAACTCGACACAACAGGCCAACTCAAAGGAGTACTTAAGGCTACACTCAGCAATTAATTCATTTAAAGTATTTACCAGGAAGTTGTATCATTTGATAATGAGAATTTTTAGCCTGACCAGGTGGTGGAGCAGAGCGTAGGACTGGGATGCGGAGGACCCAGGTTCGAGACCCCGAGGTCGCCAGCTTGAGCGTAGGCTCATCTGGTTTGAGCAAAGCTCACCAGCTTGGACCCAAGGTCGCTGGCTCAAGCAGGGGGTTACTCGGTCTGCTGAAGACCTGCGGTCAAGGCACATATGAGAGAGCAATCAATGAACAACTAGGGTGTTGAAACGAAAAACTAATGATTGATGCTTCTCATCTCTCTCCATTCCTGTCTGTCTATCCCTCTCTCTGACTCTGTCTCTGTAAAAAAAAAAAAAAAGAGAAAGAGAATTTTTATGGCCACAGATGAAACTGATAATAACAATGTAAAAAATTTCTGGCTACAGTCATTACATCTTTTCTCTATAATCCATCTTTAGGGCCTTAACTAGCCATCTCGTTTTCTATTTTTAGAGCAATCCCCAAACTGACTTTTTTATTATTTTTTTTTACAGAGACAGAGAGTCAGAGAGAGGGATAGATAGGGACAGTCAGGAACAGAGAGAGAGATGAGAAGCATCAATCATCAGTTTTTCGTTGTGACACCTTAGTTGTTCACTGATTGCTTTCTCATATGTGCCTTGACTGGGGGCCTTCAGCAGACCGAGTAACCCCTTGCTCAAGCCAGCGACCTTGGGTCCAAGCTGGTGAGCTTTGCTCAAACCAGATGAGCCCACACTCAAGCTGGCGACCCTGGGGTCTCGAACCTGGGTCCTCCACATTCCAGTCCGACGCTCTATCCACTGTGCCACCGCCTGGTCAGGCTCAAAACTGACTTCTGAGGAAAATCTTGGTCTTAGCCACAGGACCTCTTTAGAGATGTATGCTGGCTGTTCACTCAGGTCAAAATCCCGACTTGATCAGGATCTGACTTTAATCAGACATACAGTCACAATACACAACCTCATAATTGTTGACTAAGAATAAAAGCTTAAACTCACTGCTCCCTGATAGTTATAAACTTGGTTACGAGAAATAATATTCAGGGAAAAGGACTCATTCACTCAATAATTCAGTCAACAGTTTTCTATTCTAGGTGCTGGAGACAAGCAAGTGTCCCTGTGGCTCATTCATTTCTCTTTATCACTGAACTGAGCTCAACTATCAGGAACTGTATACACAAACCACATTGCTTTCAGCTCTTTGGAAGATGTTTTGTTCACTGGCATTACCCTGAACCTGGATTGAGAAGCATTAAGAAGCAATCTTGCCCTGGCCAGCTGGCTCAGTGGTTGAGTGTTGGCCCGGCGTGTGGATGTCCTAAGTTCAATTCCCAGCCAGGGCACACAGCAGAAGCACCCATCTGCTTGTCCATCTGTCCCCTCTCACTTCTCTCTCTCTCTACCTTTCTCTTCTCCTCCCCTCCTGCAGCCATGGCTCAACTGGCCCCAGGCACAGAGGATGGCTCTATGGCCTCCACCACAGGAGCTAAAAAATGGCCTCCACTGCAACAGAGCAAGCCCCAGATGGGCAAAACATCAGCCCCTAGTGGACTTGCCGGGTGGATCCTGGTCGGAGCACATGCAGGAGTCTGTCTCTGTCTCCCCTTCTCTCACTAAAAAAGAAAGAAAGGAAAGAAAGGAAGCAAAAAAGAAGGGAGGAAGGAAGGAAAGAGCAAGGAAGGAAAGAGGAAGGAAGGAAGGAAGGAAGGAAGGAAGGAAGGAAGGAAGGAAGGAAGGAAGGAGAGGGAGGGAGGGAGGGAGGAGAGGGAAGGAGGGAGGGAGGGAGGGAGGGAGGGAGGGAGGGAGGGAGGGAGGGAGGAGAGGGAGGGAGGAGAGGGAGGGAGGGAGGGAGGAGAGGGAGGGAGGAAGGAGCAACCTTTTTTTCTTTTATTGATTTTTAGATAGAGGAAAAAGAGATAAAAAGAGAGAGAGAGAAAGAGATGAGAGAATCAGAAAGCATCAACTTACAGTAGTTGCTTTCCATACATGCCTTGACCAGGCAAGCCCAGAGTTCTAACCAGCAACCTCAGTGCTCCAGGTCAACACTTTGGCCACTGTGCCACCACAGGACAGACTATAAAAAGCAATCTTTATCAACCAGTGCACAACTAAATGGAACAACAAAGTGGAACGAGTTGATGCTTCTTTCTCTCTTCTCTCTCTCCGTTCCTCTCTCTTTCTCAAATCAATGGAAAATTTTGAGGTAAAAATAAAAAGCAATCTTTTAAAAACTCACTACTATATTAATCATTGGGATTTTCTTTCCCACCAAACCAGTGTCCCCATGCTGAAGACCACTGAGAGAAATTCCTCTCAGATATGAAGAGTCAAAAAGCTTCTTTTGACAATCTGTGTTTGAGTTTACAGACACCATGAATCTGGAAGTTGAGTTTTATTTTCTTCTTTGCTTTACTCTAGGAAACTCACAGCCAAATATGAAACCCACCTTTAGGAATTGTGCATTAATTTCTAGTCTACAGACTAACTCTGCCACTGGTTTAATTTTACTATCCCTATCTCATTTCTTCTTGGCCTAATATACATCTTATTAATCCTTTAGACAGCATATATTTTTAGAAGAGATGGAAAATAAAAGGTATTTGATAGGTGGTTTTTAATCTAAAATTTATTGTGTATTTTCCATATGCCAGGCGCCATACTAAGCCTTCTACAACTCAATAAGAGCTGAATTGTTACTTCTGTTCTACAGGTAAGGAAGCTAGGCTCAGAGTTTAATAACTTGCATAGGATCTCACAACTTGTATTTGACAGAGCTAGGATTCAAATTCAACCCAAACCATTATAACTAGGTGAGTATGAACTCAATCATGGGAGTTCATTCCAATAAGTTTAATTAAAAAATAAAAGGGCTATCAAGGGAGCAAAGGCTATCAAGGGCTATCATGGTAGAGCAGAGGAAGGAGGAGAGGTGGGGAAGGTCAGCACACAGGGTGTGATGTCTGAGCTAGGTCTTTTTTTTTTTTTTTTTTTTCATTTTTAGAGAGGAGAGAGAGAGAGAGAGAGAGAGAGAGAGAGAGAGGGAGGAGGGGGGGAGGAGCTGGAAGCATCAACTCCCATATGTGCCTTGACCAGGCAAGCCCAGGGTTTCGAACCGGCGACCTCAGCATTTCCAGGGCGACACTTTATCCACTGTGCCACCACAGGTCAGGCTGAGCTAGGTCTTTTTAAAAATTATTTATTTATTCATTCATTTTAGAGAGGAGAGTGAGAGTGTGTGTGGCGGGGGGGGGGAGCAGGAAGCATCAACTCCCATATGTGACCTGACCAGACAAGTGCAAGGTTTCGAACCGGCGACCTCAGCATTCCAGATCAACCTTATCGTATCCACTGCACCACCACAGGTCAGGCCTGAGCTAAGTCTTAAAGGAGGGCACTTGACAAGGAACAAGGAAGAAGTATTCCAGAGAAAAAGGAAAAGTATATTTAAAAAAAAAACAGAGCAAAGAGAGAACATAAGTTCTGGGAATGGCAAACAGAACATAGAGTTACATTCAGTAATTAACTCCTCATGTAGGGTTCACCAGAAAGTTAAGTCATTTAATATTAGACATTTAATAGGTCCGTTATTGAGAACTTCCATGGCCACAGGACTAAACTGTGGCCAGAAAGATAGGCAGAAGTGAAATAAGCTCTCATTTTTATGATTAGCTAAAAGTCTGAATTATGGTCAATCAGCAGTAAGGAAACAGAAAAATCTTAAGCATGAGAATTACATGCTTTGCACAGTACGGTGAATAAATTATAGCTTTGAGGTAGGGAACCAAGTCAGGCTACTACAAGAGTGCAGCACGGCAAGGAGAGTTAAACAAGGGCTGTCGAAAACAAATATAATACAAGCCATATGTAATTTTCTTTATTTTTTCTTAAATTATTTATTTATTTTAGAAAGAGAGGAAGGGAGATAGAAAGACAGAAACATCGATCTCTTCCTGTATGTGCCCTGACCTGGATTAAACCTGCAACTTTCGTACACTGAGTCAACACTCTGATACGTAATATGTGATTTAGAAAAGTGAAAATAATTTTAGTAATACTGTTATTTAACCCAATATATCTAAAATATTATTTTCACTATGTAATCAATTTAAAAATTAGTATTGAGAAATTTTACTTTTTTTTTTTTTTTTACTAACCTGAAAGCTGGTGTTTTATATTTAGAATACACTTCATTTTGGACGTTGTTTTCACTGAAAATATTTTATCTGTATTTAAACTTCATAAAATTTATAGATGAAAAAGTAGATTCATATACCCAAATTGTTCAAAACATACTGAAACATTTTCCAATAATGAATCAAGTATCAGTTTTTAAATTTAAATTATCATTAATATTAAAATTTCAGTTCCTGAGTCATACTAGCCACATTTCAAGTGCTAAACAGCCACATATGTTTACCATATTGAACAGCACAGGCCGGCCCTGGCTGGTTGGCTCATTTGATAGATCATTGGTCTGGCACATGGACAACCTGGGTTCAATTCCCAGTCAGGGCACACAAGAAAAATGAACATCTGCTTCTCTCTCCCTCTCGCCCTCCTCTAGCCAGTGGCTCAATTGGTATGAGCATGGGCCACAGGCAGTGAGGATAGCTCAGCTGGTCCCAGTGTCAGCCTTAGGCGCTAAAAATAGCTTGGTTGATTTGAGCATCAACCCCAGACAGGGGTTGTCAGTGGATCCCAGTCAGGGTGCATGCAGGGGTCTGCCTCTCAATCTCCCCTCTTCTCACTAAAAAAAAAAAAAAATAGTATAGGTCTAACAAGTGACCAAGGGATGATGGCTGAGCCCTGGCTAGTTAGCTTAGTTGGTCAGAGCACTGTTCCAACATCCAAGATTACAGGTTCAATCCCTGGTCAGGGCACATACAAGAATCAACTAATGAATGCATAAATAAGTGGAACAACAGGGTCTCTGAGGTGGTGTAGTGGATAAAGCATCAACCTGGAATGCTGAGATTGCTGGCTTAAACCCCAGGCTTACCTGGTCAAGGCACATACAAGAAACAACTACTATGAGGTAATGCTTCCCACTCCTCCCCATTTCCTCTTTCTCTCTCTCTCTTTTCTCTAAAATCAATCAATAAAATTTTTTTGCCCTGGCCGGTTGGCTCAGCGGTAGAGCGTCGGCCTAGCGTGGGGAGGTTCGATTCCCGGCCAGGGCACACAGGAGAAGCGCCCATTTGCTTCTCCACCCCTCCGCTGCACCTTCCTCTCTGTCTCTCTCTTCCCCTCCCGCAGCCAAGGCTCCATTGGAGCAAAGATGGCCCGGGCGCTGGGGATGGCTCTGTGGCCTCTGCCTCAGGCGCTAGAGTGGCTCTGGTGGCAACATGGCGACGCCCAGGATGAGCAGAGCATCACCCCCTGGTGGGCAGAGCTTCGCCCTGATGGGCGTGCCGGGTGGATCCCGGTCGGGCGCATGCGCGAGTCTGTTTGTCTCTCCCTGTTTCCAGCTTCAGAAAAATGCAAAAAAAAAAAAAAAAAAAAAAAAAATTTTTTTAAAGTGGAACAAATTGATGTCTCTCTCTCTCTCGTTCATTCTCTCTAAAATCAATTAAAACAAAAATTTTTAAGGGAACTTACAGCTGGCCTGACCAATGGTGGTGCAGTAGAGATGGCATTGACTTGTAATGCTGAGGTTGCCAGTTCAAAGCTCTGAGTTTGCACAGTCAAGGTACATATGAGAAGCAACTAAGAGTTGATGTTTCCTGTCCCCTTCCCTTCCTTTCTCTCTTCCTCTCCTCTCTCTAAAAAAATCAATAAATAAAATCTTTAAAAATATGTAAAAAAAAATAAAGAAACTATGGCTGTTTGCACTGCCATAGCATTTCACATCTACCTACTGTTGAGGTTTTCCGTGTACTAACATAGATGACTTACCAAGCATTAACTATGATAGCAGTCCTACTGGTCATAATCTCCATAGGACAGCTTACTTTCTCTAGATCAGTGCCTACCTATGTGAAAAAGCAATCTCCTAATGACTACATAGAATTGCTATATAGTACCTGAGATGTTGAAGGCACTCAAAAATGTTTGTGGAATGGGCCCTGGTCAGTTGGCTCAGTGGTAGAGCGTTGGCCTGGCATGCAGAAGTCCCGGGTTCAATTCCCGGCCAGGGCTCACAGGAGAAGCGCCCATCTGCTTCTCCACCTCTCCCCCTCTCCTTCCTCTCTGTCTCTCTCTTCCCCTCCCGCAGCCGAGGCTCCATTGGAGCAAAGATGGCCGGGGCCCTGGGGATGGCTCCTTGGCCTCTGCCCCAGGCGCTAGACTGGTTCTGGTCACAACAGAGCGACACCGCGGAGGGGCAGAGCATCGCCCCCTGGTCGGCAGAGCGTTGCCCCTGGTGGGTGTGCCAGGTGGATCCCGGTGGGCGCATGCGGGAGTCTGTCTGACTGTCTCTCCCCGTTTCCAGCTTCAGAAAAATACAAAAAAGAAAAAAGAAAAAAGAAAAAAGAAAAAAGTTTGTGGGATGGATATATGCCCTTGTTCATTACCCAAGGACTAACTCACTTGTTTGCAGACTATATAAGCCCTTTTTTCTATTTTCCTATGGTTCAACGATTCATTAGACTTTTTGTACAATAAAAACAGAAAAGGCAACAAGAAAACCTATCTTCCATTGGATATTTATTAGAGGCAGTCTAGTATAATGTTTCAGTTTAAGCCCTGGAGTCAGACTGCCTACATTCAAATCCTGGTTCTGTCACTTGCTACATGTGTGATCTTGAGTAAATGCTTGGTCTTTCTGTTGGTCAGTTCCCTATTGTGCAAAATATTTAAACGATGAATACTTCCTTGGGGCACTTCAAGGATTACAGAAAATAATACATATAAAGCACTTGCACACCATAAAGCACCTGGAAAGTAGTAGATGATCAATAAACATTAGCTTTTAACACAGAGCTGAAGAAGTTGAAATTATGGCTAAAGTAAAAAAACTAGGATTTCTCAATTATCCACATCTCTTTCCCATATAATCTTAGATTATCCCCCCCAAAGTCTTGCAGATAGTTATACTTATTAAGAAAAGAGCTAAATAAAAGACTTCATTTACTGACAGTGTATAATTATGCATTATGGCACAGGTGTAGTCAAGCAAGTGGGAAAACACGAAACAAAATAGGAAGGCATTTTGCCTTACCTGCTTTTCCGTTTTCGAGGTGGTTTCTCCACTGTGCCAGTCAGTCTGTAGACCAAACAAATAAGATGATAACTAAAAGTAACATACAAGAACACGTCCCCGGGCCCTATTCTGCCAATCAAGAACTCGATATACCACCCTCTAGGACTACAGACCCGCTAAACCCACACCTGACCTTCCAAATGCCTAGGCTCTGTTTCCCCTATATACCAAGATCAAGAAATGCTGGGACTCCTCCTGTTTCCCTAACGTCTACTCGGTCCCAACCCCGCTCTGCCTCCTGATCTCTCGCTCCATCCGTCACAGCCCAGTTCCCCAAAACCACCCAGCACCACCTACTCATTGTCTGCCTCGTCACCCCTGCAAGCCCCTCCAGCCTCCCTTCCCCGTGCCCAGCACCCCGCGGCGAGCGTGCACTATCCCCCCGAGCCCCGCCCCTCCGGACCCCGCGCCCCCCGCATTCCACGGCCCCGCCACCGCGCGCGCGCCCGGCACCTCCCGGCCAGCGCCCCCAGCCTCACCCCTCGGCGCGCCCCCCGCCCATGCCTTCCGGCCTCGAGGCTGCGTTTGCTGCCCAGCCCGCCCCGCCTCCCTAGGCAGCCCCCGAATCCCTCCAACCGAAATCCCCCGCCTCTCCAGTCTCTGCGCCCCGAACGCTTCACGGCCCCAAACCGCTGCCCCTGGGCCCGCTCCCGTGCCCCATCCCCAACCCCAACCTCCACCCAGTCCCCGCCCTACCTGGGGGCCAGGCGACTTCGCGGCTGCTGAGGCTGCCGGGCTCCTCTGACCATCCGGCTCCTGCTCCGCCGCGGGAGCTGCTCCGGCGGCCGCAGGGCTCGCTCGGGAAGCTGAGGCGGCGGAGGATGGAGTAGGCGGAGAGGCGGGAGGAGGGCCTCGCGCCTCAGCCGGGCTTGCCGCGGGGCCCGCCTCCTCCGCGCCTGTCCTCGGCTCCTATTGGCTATATCCGTAGGGTGCCCGAAATCCCGGTGGTCGATTGGGCGTTCTGGCCGTCACATCACACCACCTAGAGTTTGGTTGAGACTGCAGGTGGCGGCAGAGGTGCCTTAGAGACGGCTGGCGCGGCAGAGGAGACCTGAGCGCCACCGTGCGTCAGAAAGTAGGAACTTCACCTTCAGCCCCAGACACCTGCCGGCAGGTTCTCCTCGCTCTGCTTCCTGCATCCCACACACCTGCTGGCGCCCCCCAACACTGCACCATACCAGGACCAAAAGCCAAGCACTGCAGTTTCCCAAACTCCTCTGGCAGATGCGACAGTGAGGCATCTCTCCAAAACGAGCTTCATTCTGAACCAACTCCTATGCAGCCGGTCTCTACATTAGCGATTTTCAACTAGTGTTCGGGGGCACACCGGTGTGCTGCCAGAATTTTTAAAACATGCTGAGGTAGCCGGTTCAAAACCCTTGGCTTGCCTGGTTTTTGGAGTTGATGCTTCCTGCTCCTCCCCCCCTTTCTCTCCCTCTCTCTCTTAAAATGAATAAATTAAAAAGATAAATAAAAAAGCCTGACCTGTGGTGGCGCAGTGGATAAAGCGTCGACCTGAAACTGAGGTCGCTGGTTAGAAACCCTGCACTTGTCTGGTTAAGGCACATATGGGAGTTGATGCTTCCTGCTCCTCCCCCCTTTCTCTCTCTCTCTCTCTCAAATGAATAAATAAACATTTTAGCCTGACCAGAGAGTGGCACAGTGGATAGAGCGTCGGACTGGGATGTGGAGGACCCAGGCTCGAGACCCTGAGGTCACCAGCTTGAGCGCAGGCTCATCTGGTTTGTGCAAGGCTCACCAGCTTGAGCACAAGGTCGCTGGCTCGAGCAACGGATCACTCGGTCTGTTGTAGAGCCTCCCCCCCCCCGCCCCACCCCGGCCAAGGCACATATGAGAAAGCAATCAATGAACAACTAAGGAGCTGCAACAAAGAATTGATGTTTCTCATCTCTCTCTCTTCCTGTCTGTCCCTCTCTCTGGCTCTGTCACACAATTTTAAAACATGCAATATCTATTTAGTCAGGGGCACTGACCTCCTTCCTCTTAGACTGTCAAATTAAAAAATGACAAAAGCAAACACAATAATACCCATCCAGTGTAAGTGAATCATATTTTTTGGTCAGATGGGCAAGAAAGATGTTTTGGTTTTGTATTTTGGTGTGCTGCAAAGTTTTAGTTGTGTGCCATGAGATGAAAAAGGTTGAAAAATCACTGCTCTACATCATGCTGAGTGAAATGTTCTCACAGCTCCCAGATACCCTTCAGAGAGGATCCAGCCAGAAAACTCTTAAGAAAAAAGTGTGGTTTAGATACTCAATCCTCTGCAGAACAGATCACAAGCTTGGGAACAGTATTCCAAGAAAAGAACTTTTTTTGCCTTGAAAGATCAACACTGCAAACAATCAGATGGCAGAACTAAAAGCAATGTGTTCCATTTTCAAGGGTTTGAATAGATCCAACTCCTGAGAGTATGCTAACAGCCCTGTGATACCACAGATTATAGATTCTATGTCAGTTAACCAATTAAAATAAATTTCACTGCATTTTTATTGTTGTTGGTATATTACCAGCACATAAGCACAATGTTACCTTTAACAAGGCCATCCTTGAAAATAAGACATGCTCATTAATGTATTATAAAATTTCTCCTTGAAGGTACTATCCCTTTCAGTCTATCTAGATTCCTTGTGTACACTTTTTTGGGTAGACCCTTGGAATCTATCAAGTAAAGATGGAAGAAGGCATAAAACTTTCTCTTAAACTACTTCCATATTTGAACATATTTTTATGCATCAGTAATGAGACAACGTAGAAGAGTAGACACCAACAAGCTGGGGACTAGTCTCTCACTGATGTTCACGAATGGCAAAAACGAGGATACTAGTTTTTTGCAAAACCAATATGGCTGCCTTTGTGCAGAAATGGTTCCTTTTTACATCTGTGATGTTAAAAATGACCTTTCTTGGGCCCTGGCCGGTTGGCTCAGTGGTAGAGCATCAGCCTGGCATGCAGGAGTCCCGGGTTCAATTCCCGGCCAGGGCACACAGGAAAAGCACCCATCTGCTTCTCCACCCCTCCCCTTCCTCTCTGTCTCTCTCTTCTCCTCCCGCAGCCAAGGCTCCATTGGAGCAAAGTTGGCCCAGGCACTGAGGATGGCCCCATGGCCTCTGCCTCAGGCGCTAGAATGGCTCTGGTTGCAACAGAGCAACGCCCCAGATGGGCAGAGCATCGCCCCCCCTGGTGGGCATGTGGGTGGATCCCAGTCGGGCGCATGCCGGAGTCTGTCTGACTGCCTCCCTGTTTCCAACTTCAGAAAAACAGGACCTTTCTTCTAGGAAATGTGCAGTGGATAAAGCGTCGACCTGGAATGCTGAGGTTGCCAGTTTAAAACCCTGGGCTCAACTGGTCAAGGCACATATGGGAGCTGATGCTTCCTGCTTCCCCCTTCTTTCTTTCTCTCCTATCTAAATAAAAATTTAATAAATAAATAAATGAGCTGTGACAAGAAATAATGTCAAAACATCTGCTGGTTCCACAAATTGGTATTTTATATAATCCCCAAATTACAGAAACACAAACTACTTCAATCCCAACTATCCCCCCAAATATCACCAAGCTAGAAAGGGTAAAGAACCCCAGAAATGACAGACAAGACTGGAGGTGGGGTAGGCGTTCTGGCAAGATCATCAACTCACTAGGAAACTTATCCTGAAATATCACTTATTACGTTTCTTAAAATATGGGTTAAAATCCTGTACCTGGTTTTCAAGGTTTTTCATAATTGGCCAAGGCCTCTCTGATACATGGTAGATATTAATAGAGCTGCAGCCATTCATCTCTTTCCCAAGTACTCTCAAGTTGTATCTTTGTGTCATGTCCAAATTCTAGTAACCTCTGCTTTTACTGTGTAAAAAATGCACATCCCATCATTCCAGTCCACATTTAATACATACTTCCTCTTTTAAGGCTTTTCTAATTACTCTCTCCTACATCAAACATTCCCTCTCCAAATTTGTTGTACTAACATAAACTTTACTATGTCAGCAATTATATATTGCCTTGGGTTATTTTACTTCCCAATTACACTGAATTTGGGCAAATGGTATATTAGTAAGTACTCAATAAATAGCTTTGGGCCAAGGACTGGGTGATTTATGAGTGCTATTTTAAATCTGTTGTTATTCTCTTATTTTAGGCACAGAATTTCAAGATTCAAAAAACCCAACTTGCTCAGGATCACACAGCTACAATAACCAATACTGCTTAAAACTGACATAAAAGGACTTAAGATGAACTCTGGTATGCCCTACAGGAATTCAAGTTTCAGCTCTCCTGTACAAGCTTAGGCAAGTCACCCATCCTCTGAAAGCCTGTTTCCTCATCTGAAGAAAAAAGATAAGTACCATAGTCATAGAGCTATAGTGAGGGTGCCACAAAATAGGGCACCCTTAGTTCTGTGTTCAGTACAGGTTAGCAGCCTGGGATGCCTGGGTTTTTACCTATATCTGATCACAAAGCCTTTATTTTTCCACTATTCCATTATGCCTCCAAGCAGTCTATCCCATTACTACTTACACACACAAAAGCAGGCTGCTGAGAATAACAGTGCTCAGGGAGTAAGTAGAATATACTTATATATTTTTGTTGACACACACAAAAAAATCCTCATAATTTTCATGCATTTTTGAATTAAGAAAACAATTGAATAATTCAAGCCAGCATAAGCATACTTTCCTGAGAGTAAGAAAGGCACATATTCACCAATTGATTGACAAGGAAATAGAAAACTAATTAAGAGGGGAATAAGGAAACAACCTGCCCCAAGCACCCAATGTGTTTGGCATCACGCAAGGGGACCTTCCAAATGCTTCTTTTTGGAGTTTTACCACTGTCTATTTTCTCAGCAGGACTGCACACTGTAAATATCACTGAATGAGTTGTAACAATCTCATGAAGCATGGTCCTAGGCACCTAGGACATAACAATGGATAATGGCTTTCAAGAATGGAACCCTTAGCTCAGTCAAATGTGCAGTAAGAAAGTTTCACTTCTGCTTACTAGTCAAGCAATCAAGTGAAGGAATAAGCATTTTTAATTTAAACTGTTATATAAAATGCTAACTTCTTGTTGGGACATACTATAGACTATGCATTAGATAAAATTTTCTGACAAACTTCCTATAATATTTTTATTAATTTACACTGAGAGAATATAGCACCTTTCATCCAAAGAACTGAAGGTGCTTTACAAACATTAGCAGTTAAAAAAACAATTACATTTAAAAATCTGGATTCTTGCTGTTAAATCTTTTCAACTCCAGGTACACAATTTTCTGGAGGCTGATAAAAAGCAATTCTATTTCTCACAATGAAAGAGGCTCAGAAAGAGTTTAGATTTGCTTTCATAATACAGGCATTTTCCAAAACCTGGAGCTGAGCTTACAAAGCAAAACACACAGATTTTAATGTAATGAACAATATTTCAAACCTTATTTCAAAAGCAAAACCCAGGATTTAAGACGTCAAAAATCTTCCAATAGTTCTAGACATCCAGATGGAGTAGGAGCTGATGCAGGTTGCATATTAGATATGCTCTTGATCCAGGCTTTTAAGGATCACACCCAAATTAACACATTTAAAGTGGTGAGATATTTCAGAAAAAAGCATTAATCTATAAAAAACTAGCCAAGAGTAAGTATATCAGGCAAGTAAGAAAAGGGAATGATTGGCAATTAAAGTAGACAGTTCTCACTAGAGCCTAGGATACTTTATTAGAAACCAAGTATATCATAGGCAAATAAAAATAGTTATTACCCCCATTAATACAACATAAGGGATTTTACATTCAGCCTAGATACAGGGAGTAACAGATCTCCTACCTACAAACCTATGACTTGCAAGTATCTTCTACCACATGATTACTCTATATAGTACATAGCCCTTATTTAGTAGAGGAATCCAAATATTCCTTTTAGGCTTACAAAGTCCAATACATTCACTCTCTCTTCCCTTTACATGCAAAAGCCATTCTTCAGTTGGAGGAAAAAAATCAGGCAGAGCAGAGATGGCAGTTAAGGAATGGACAGAATATTATTGGCACATGCCCAACTAGTGACAAACAAATGCAGTATACCACAACTTAAAAATAAAAGTCACATTACAGGGATGACTAAAACAACTACACCAATCTAAGCTAGGGAGTGTCAAATGGGAAGAGAGGGCTCAGAGTTACTGGTTTTATTGGTACAACTTAAAAGCAGAGAACAAGCACTTAAACACAACTTATGGTAACAACAAAAAAATACTGCAGAGAGCTGTTTCAAGACCACACCAAGTCATCTGCATCATTAATTTCCAGTGTTTAACAATTAGTAAAATACATAGCTACATATCCCTGTAAGATCAATACCTTTCCCCTTGAATTACACTGGGGTCAGGGCCATGACACAAAGCTACTGAGCCAACAGTTCAAGTGTGTGCAGCAAACGTCTTAGCCACGTCTTTCAGATAGCTATATACAATTAAAAACTGCACAAGGAGCTGGGCAGTTGGGAAAATCATCAAAAGTGTTGTGCTCATTTAATAAAGAAAACCCTGATGAAAAATTATGTGCCAAGAAGCATGGACTATAAAGATTTTTATTGCATTTTCAGTAACCTGGAAGTTCTTATCCTGAAGGGGAAAAGTTGGTTTTCAAAACTACCTGAACAGATACTAAAGTGCTTTATTAATTGGCTGGCTTCACAAAGATTTCCTGGAATGACAAAAATTAATTATAGTAGTAAAAGGATACCGACTATTTCACAAAATGTTAAATTCCAACATCATTTATGACTACAGTCATAAGAGACACTGGAACACTTGTCCTTATTAAGTGGACATTGCATATCAAGAACTGATCATCACAACCCTTTGGATTTTCAAATTACTTAAACAAAGCCAAAACATGGTATCACAGACCTTTACAAAAAAAGACAATTTGTTTTTTTCTACTTTTTAAGCCTGCTTCAGATTACAGTTCACAAATACAAGAGAGTGCTGACTTTTCAACCTTTCCAGTTGCAATTAAAAAATGAACACTTTCTAAAAGTTAAGGTCAAGTGTTACAACAAGAGAATGATTCCTATTGAAAAGTACATAAATTTTACTTAATGATATTCATAATAGATTGTAAACTGGATTGATCACATTCTACTCAACTGGTATCAAATGAACACATCAGCATTACAAGTATTCAATGTTTTTCTATTACTACAGAGGTTATAAACCAAAACATTAATATGGCAGTTACGTTTTTAGGCACAGTTTAGTGATTTTTTTCTTAAATAAATAGTACTGAATTTCAGCTGAAGTTTTAAACTCAATAACCAAAGGGTCAAGAACTCTGACTAGGAAAAAAGAAAAAAAATAATTTTAAGCTAACAATGTAAGCTGTTTAAAATTTCTAACACTTTAACCTATCTGGATTTTATTTAAGATTACTTTATTAAAAAATACAAGGAATCTGAAAAAAGATCAATACAATTATCTTAATGTACAAAGTCATAAGCTGTAGCAGTTTTTTTTTAACTGAAATTTAAAAACACAACAAGGAGGGCAGCCCTTTAGACCAATTTATTTTATATCCATTTAAAATATCATCCAACAAAGGACAATGAAGTTTACAGCTGGGACAAGTATACATAACTCAAGGCATCTGCAGTCCATCGTGCCCACTGAATAACAACTTTGCTGCTGAAATTCCTTAAAACTTACCAAACTAAAACAAAAGGCTGAATGATACAAAAGGAGAAGGATTTCAGTGTAGTCTGTTCTGTCAATTGGCTTTTTTTAAAAAGGAAACACATCTTGTTTCCCTCCGACCAGTAATAAGCAAGAGCTACATGCAGCACTATGAGTATTAAGACATTTCTCAAGTCTTCTCAGATGAGTCCAAGGTAGGTGTGGGATGGGGGAGAAAACTGATAGAAAAACACTGCTATAGACACCATAACAAACAATAAATTTAGATAATTTAAAATAAAAAAAAAGGCAAGAGGCAGCATTTCAGCAGCAAAGTGCTCAATAAAAAGTATATTATGGAGGGTAATACACGAAAGTCGGGATAAGAAGAGGGCAGAAAAATGTGACCAGTCAGCAGGACGGACGAAGGCCTCAAAGGAAATACGGCGTCGTCGTTCTGGGAGGAATAACACGTTCTGAATCTGGAACTGCCCGGAATAACTTTGGTTCTCTTGTATTTACATCTTTGAAGACCATGATTGAAGCAATATTTCCACAACGATAGCAGTAATTAGGAGCAGACCATACTGTTACCAGCTTCTCATCAAACATAAACTTATAGCCTTCGTGCACTAGTTGGTGTGCTCTGCAGATGAGTTTTAAGTTGTTGATATGAACAAACTGCAATTTAAAAAGGTTTTGTTAAGTATCCAGTATATTTTTTAAACCAACCTCCATATACAAGAAAATGTATAAATCCTGTTACTCAATACAGTATTTACAATATAAGTTATAGGCTATAGAATCACTGTGGCCTAAGCCTATTAAAGAATTGTAGAAATCATACAGTCACATAATTAAAAATTTCTGGAAGAAAAGCATTCTAAAGTACTAACATATAAAAAAGTCATTTTTAGGATTTAAAAATAAATATATTGCCACGACATCTATCATTTACTGAGGGTTTAGTATGGTTCTTGCAAAAATTCTAACAGAGATTTATTATCCTTCTTTTACAATTTAAGGAAACAGATTCAGACAGGATAGATAAGTTATTTTGAACCTAGCTCTCTGACTCCATGCTGGATTATCTCTCAATATAATTCATCTATGTGTGCATGTGTGTGTAAAAACAGTTGAACCTCAAAAAGTTGCCTATTCACATCCTAGCTGGATGGCTCAGTTACAGCTTCGTCCTGAATTGCAGAGGTTACTGGTTCGATCCCCGGTCGGAGCACGTACAGGAACAGGTCTATGTTCCTGTTTCCTGTCTGTCTGTCTGTCTGTCTCTCTCTCCCCCCTCCCCTTCCTCTCTATCTAAAATCAATAATTTTTTTATTATTTTTTTTTTTTTACAGAGACAGAGAAAGAGAGAGAGGGATAGACAGGGACAGACAGACAGACAGGAACGGAGAGATGAGAAGCATCAATCATTAGTTTTTTGTTGCGCGTTGCAACACCTTAGTTGTTCATTGATTGCTTTCTCATACATGCTTTGGCTGTGGGCCTTCAGCAGACCGAGTAACCCCTTGCTCAAGCCAGCGACCTTGGGTCCAAGCTGGTGAGCTTTTGCTCAAACCAGATGAGCCCTCACTCAAGCTGGTGACCTCGGGGTCTCAAACTTGTGTCTTCCACATCCCAGTCTGACGCTCTATCCACTGCACCACTGCCTGGTCAGGCTAAAATCAATAAATTTAAAAAAAAATTGCCGCCTGACCAGGCACTGAAACAGCGCATAGAGCAGCAACATGGAATGCTGAGGACCCAGGTTCAAAACCCCAAGGTTACCAGCTTGAGCGCAGGTTCACCAGCTTGAGCGCGGGCTCGCCAGCCTGAATGTGGGATCATAGACATGACCCCATAGTTGCTGGCTTGAGTCCAAGGTCACTGGTTTAAGCAAGGGGTCACTGCCTTGGCTGGAGCCCCACCACCACAGTTAAGGCACATAAAAGAAAACAATCAATGAACAACTAAGGTGCTGCTACTAAGAGTTGATGCTTCTCATCTCTCTCCCTTCCTGACTGTCCCTGTCTGTCCCTCACTCACTCATTAAAAAGAAAAGTTACCTATTCACAATGTATACATATATCAAGTCATTACGTTATACACTTAAAACTAATACAATGTTATATGTTAACTGTATCTCAATTAAAAACAAGCATATTAAAAAAATTTTAAGTTGTTTATCTTGCCCTTGCTTAATCTCATTACTTAATTACAATATCTGTAAGAAAAGGAACACTTATTTTACATATATTACCAAGTAGATGCTGAAGGAGGTGCTTTCATCATGTCATCTCACCTAACCATTAAGGAAATACACATATGATAACAGGTGAGAAATAACCACCACAGTTTGAGTAAACTAGACTAGAAGTTTGTTATCTAGAGCCACGATACTTCTCTATGTAGTCCATTAGCAAGCAACAAACAACTTGTCCGAAAATGTTGGCTTTACCTCATTTGTGACCTTTGCGCCAAAAAGCCAACCTGCTCCTCGGGGACTGATAGCCCAAGTATCCACATCTTCAGGATCTGACCAAACCAGATCACAAAATGCTCCTTTATGAGGAATTTCCTGATTCCGTTCAATGGTTCGAATTTGATCCAGTGTTTTGATATCAGGAGATAAACCACCATGAACACACAAAATCTGCTCATCTATTAACTAACAACAAAGATAACAAAGAGTTGAACATGTAATTATAAACTCAGTCACATCTCAATTCATCAATGAATCCTAATAACATCAATATAAATAAGATGGCAAATAGATAAAAATATGCAAAACGCACATTGGCAAGAAAATACTTGAGGGTTTAAAAACAATTTATATAAACTTACAGCTGCTACTGTGAGCATGTCGAAAACTTTGGTACAGTATCTCCAGGCATTAGCATTTCCATATTTGGTTTGGCACTCATCTATAAAAGAGACAAGAAAGTTCTCAGTAATAAAGTTCTGAGTCTGCTGATAAAAATAAGGAATACATCAAATAGTAGGACAACAAAAATTCAGCTTAAACTAGTAAGACAGTTCAGCTTATCTTTATAATAACAAGATAATAAAAATATAAAATCTAAAACTAAACAGTTATAAAATTATTTTTAAATCTCACAATATCTGCCTTAATTGTACTTAGGGAAAATTCACATTAAAAATCTCAACAAGTCTGTTTACCTCCTTCAAATAACTTGTTTATTAAAACTTTCAACCACATAGCCCTAGGTGGGTGGATTAGTGGACAGAGCGCCATCCCGGTGTGCCGAGGTCACGGGTTCACTCCCCGTGAAGCAACCAATGAGTACATAACTAAATGAGAAGTGGAACAATGAGTTGATGGTTCTCTCTCTCCCTCTCTCTCTCTCCCCCTTTCCCTCTATTTCTCTCTCTCTTCAATCTCTAATCAATGGAAAAATTTTTTAAAAATTACCTTCAACCTTATAAGTTCTATAAATGCAGTTATTTTGCTTTTAATGGCTGAGTTCTGGTCTAATCCCTGAGGTCCTGGGATTCTCTGGAGCAAGCACACAGATTTTTTTATATAGTATATGTAAAAAGGATATTCATTCAGCAATATGTATAACAGCAACTTAAAAATAACTCCAGGTCTTGGCTGGATGCCTCAGTAAGATAAAGCGTCAACCTGGCACACCAAAGGTTGAGGGCTCAACTCAGGTTATTTATAAGAAAAAACCAATGAGTACACAATTAATGAAACAACTAAGTGAAACAAAGAGTTCACTTCTCTCTATACCCCCCCTTCCTCTCTCTTTCTCTCTCAAATCAATGGAAAAATTTTAAAAATAATTCCAATATCCAATGTTAAAGGGACTGGTTAAATCCATAAAGTATAATACAATGCAGCTATAAAAAGAATATTAATGAAGGAAAAAGGCAGGTCACAATATTAAATGCTAAAAGCAGATGTGATCCCACTTTAGTGTGGTGTATATGTGCACACACATATATCTACAACACACTCACTCATCTTCTCAATCTTGAGTGTGCAGAACATTCACCTTCAGTAGACTCAAGGGTTCCACCGCAAAAGACCTGCAGAGGGGCCCAGTGATCTGCATTTTTAACAACCATCCCAGATGATTCCAATGAGAAAAACTGAAGACTACACTTTGCAGCACTGATCTAGAAACATATACACAACAAAGTTAAGAATGGTTCTCTCTCCATGGTAAGTTTCCATTGATTAGGGGAAGAGAGGAAGTTAGAGGCTGAGAAAGTAGAAAAAGACTATTTGTATTTTCTAATTTTACTATAAAGCATATGTATGACTTGTGTGGTTTTTTTCTCACCAAAGAGGAACGTAAAACAATATTCAGAATCAGAGAAACAGAAGGTCTTACCATAAAATCCATACACTTGAGTTATCTGTCTACTCTCATGATTTCCTCGCAAAAGTGTGATACGATCAGGCCATTTAGCCTTTAGTGCAAGAAGGTAAGTGAAGGTCTCCAAACTATAGTATCCTCTGTCTACAAAATCACCCTGTAAAGTAAAAGTTTACAGTTACAAACAATGACAATTTTTTTTAAATTGACCAAAATGTACAAACTCAGAGACACAGCCCAAAATAACAAAAATGAAGAGTTACAAATTGATTTATTTGGAAATTGAGTAATAACAAAAAATTCAAATGGCCCAGGCCATACAGCTCAGTTGATTAGAGCATTGTTCCGATATGCAAAGGTAGCCTGTTCAATCCCAGTCAGGGCACATACAAGAGCAGATTGATGTTCCTGTCTCTCTCTTTCCTTTCCTTTCTCTCTAAAATCAATAAATAAATTTAAAATAAAAAATATTGCTATAAGAAAAAAATAAATTTTAAAATTTCAAATTGGGCCCTGGCCGGGTGGCTCAGTAGTAGAGTGTCTGCCTGGTGTATAGATGTCTGAGGTTCAATTACCAGTCAGGGCACATATGAGAAGCACACATCTGCTTCCCCACCCCTCCCTCTCTCGCTTTTCTCTCTCTCTCTCTCTCTCTCTCTCTCTCTCTCTCTCTCTCTCTCTCTCCCCCTCCCTCCCTCCCTCTCTCCCTCCCTCCCTCCCTCTCCTGCAGCCATGGCTGGGCGCTGAGGATGGCTCCATGCCTCTGCCTCAGGAGCTAAGAACTCAGTTGCTGAGCAACAGAGCATCACCCTGTAGTGGGCTTCCTGGGTGATCCCAGGCCCAGCACATGCAGGAGTCTGTTTCTCTTCCTCTCCTCCTCTCACTGAATTTAAAAAAAAAAAAAAAAAAAAAATTCAAATGGAAGTAAACAGGTTGTTTTTACTAAGTGTGCTGGTCTATGATTCAGGAGGCCTATAGGTGCCTGCAGTACAACTCTCTCAACTATTTTTCCCTGCAAAACCACCATTTTTTCAATTCTCTTACCTACATTAACAGATGTTTCAAGAAGATAATGTGTAAATCAAAAATTTTAAATAAATTTGAAAAATAATTTGAACTATATCAGAAGAGCTGCCAACTTGAAGAAAACAGTTGGGTTTTTTTTAGACAAATACCATCATTATAACAGTGGTCCAAGTTCAGCTTTGTGTTTAACAATGACATATGATGACATGTCCATTAATGTTTTACTTGGGCCAGTATTAGACCAATAGGAAAACAGCTAAAGATTAATAGGAAAGCGACCTAGAAACTTTCACAAGGAAGAAATATGACAACGGATTAAAAAAAAGTGAAATAACATTACAATCAGAAAGAAAAGTAAATAAATATGCCTCTTAACAGAAAAAGTGTATGTGTGATATTCATCATTCCACAGATTAATAACAGATAAAATAAATGCTCAAAACAGACTGGTAAAATCAGAGTAAATTAAAGATTTATGCCTTCAACCAGTGGTCCTGGGACATTTTTCGGCCCAACTACTACTGAGGGCTACAACCCAGTCCTATGTATACAGCAGTTTACTAAAGCAATTATTTTCAACTAGAGGACATGAAAATATTTAGAAAAGTATAGAGAAATACCTTTTCAGATGTTTAAATAGTGATTATCATAAGGCAATGAAATTATTATGTAATTTACATGTAACAAGACCAATCTGTTCCTATTTAAATAAGTACTTCATATCACTGGTGTATACATACCATAAATATGTAGTTTGTGTCAGGAACCTGACCTCCAGTTCTGAATAGTTCACAAAGGTCATAAAACTATAAAAGAAAGGCAATATATGTTGATTACATATCCCTATGAAGGAGTAAAATTATAAAACAGAGCAAAATGTGTAAAGAAGCAGTTAATTAAGATGACTTCATATATTTATATTAATAAAAAGAAAAAAGTGTAAGCAAAACTGCCAAGCAAACAGATCCCAAGCCTTTTAGAATAAATTATTAAAATAAAGCTACCAGTTACCATTAAAATCATTCCTACATTATTAATGGTATAGGCCTCCCTCTCAAATTTCTTTCATATATCTCCTCCCCTATCACTCAAGAATTTGAAATCACTTAACTTTTCAGTTATCTAACTTGTCAATAAAGCTAACCCAGTGGTCGGCAAACTCATTAGTCAACAGAGCCATATATCAACAGTACAACGATTGAAATTTCTTTTGAGAGCCAAATTTTTTAAACTTAAACTATATAGGTAGGTACATTCCTTATCAAGGTAGCACCCACACATGGTATTTTGTGAAAGAGCCACACTCAAGGGGCCAGAGAGCCTCATATGGCTCGCAAGCCGTGGTTTGCCAACCACTGAGCTAACCTAACCATGCCATCACATATTCAGCATCTATTTCAATAAGATCAAAAATAAAGCAAAAAAAGCCCTGGCTGGTGGGCTCAGTGGTAGAGTGTCCACCCAGCATGGAGAAGTCCCAGATTTGATTCCTGGTCAGGGCACACAGGAGAAGCACCCATCAGTTTCTCTCACTCTATCCCTCCCTCTCTCTTTCCTCCTCTCACAGCATGGCTCGATTGATTAAAGCACGCTGGCCCTGGGCTCTGAGGATGGCTCCCAGGAGCCTCTGCCTCAGGCACTAAATATAGTTCAGTTGCCAGCACTGGCCCTGGATGGACAGACCATCAGCCCTGTATGGGGTTGCTGGGTAGATCCCAGCTGGGGTGCATGTGGGAGTCTGTCTAATTCCCCTACTCTCACTTTAAAAAAAAAGGATAAAATAAAAAAGCTTCATCACTAATATTAGAAAATATTTTAATAAAGTATAATCTATCAACTCAAGGACCAGGACCTTATGTGGTCATGCATAATTATAATGGAAACTATGTAGCAAAATAAAAAAATGATTTGGGAAAAGAATGAAACACAAAACTATACCTATATATAAACTATACAATTTACTATGTAAAAGCTATGTATACACACAAAGTCAGGAAGGCAACATTAAAAAGTTTTGTGTGTTTTTTTATAATTTAAGATTTTTCTGTTTTTTTCTTTTTTTTAATATATATATTTTAATTTATTCATTTTAGAGAGAAGAGGGAGAGAGAGAGACAGAGAGAGAGGAGAGACAGAGAGAGAGAAGGGGGGAGGAGATGGAAGCACCAACTCTCATATGTGTCTTGACCAGGCAAGCCAGGGTTTCAAACCGGCGACCTCAGCATTTCCTGGTTGACGCTTTATCCCACTGCGCCACCACAGGTAAGGCCTAAAAAGTTTTATAATACGGTTGCTTTCATAAAAGTATAGTAAAGAAGTGAACTTAAACTTTTCCACTGATGTTTACAGAAATATGTTCTTTTTTTTTTTTTTAATACAGACAGAGAGAGAGTCAGAGAGAGGGATAGATAGGGACAGACAGACAGGAACAGAGAGAGATGAGAAGCATCAATCATCAGTTTTTTGTTGTAACACCTTAGTTATTCATATGTGCCTTGACAGTGGGCCTTCAGCAGACCGAGCAACCCCTTGCTCAAGCCAGCGACCTTGGGTCCAAGTTGGTGAGCTTTTCTCAAAACAGATGAGCCCAAGCTCACACTCAGGCTCTTGAATCTGGGTTCTCCGCATCCCAGTCCAATGCTCTATCCACTGCGCCACCACCTGGTCAGGCCAGAAATATGTTCTTGAATAAAAACTTTGCAAGATTCCACGTACTCTATGTACATTTAATAGACAATCAAATATTCTGCTCAGGGACACATAGTTCCTACTTCATATTGGAAGTTTTTTCCAAAATTATTTGATAAAATAAACATTTACCAACATGTGTAGACAATTAACCCTATCCTACATTACTGGAAGCCTATCTCATCATTTCACAAATAATTTCTACTATCTATTGTATGTTTTTGATATCACAGACACTTTGTAAATGTTCTCATTTTAAAACAAAACCAATCCTTTAGCCCTGGCCGGATGGCTCAGTGGTAGAGCGTTGGCCTGGCGTGCAGAAGTTCCAGGTTCAATTCTTGGCCAGGGCACACAGGAGAAGCGCCCATCTGCTTCTCCACCCCTTCCCCTCTCCTTCCTCTCTGTCTCTCTCTTCCCCTCCTGCAGCCAGTGCTCCACTGGAGCAGGGTTGGCCCGGGCGCTGAGGATGGCTCTATGGCCTCTGCCTCAGGCACTGGAATGGCTCTGGTTGCAACAGAGCGAAGCCCCAGATGGGCAGAGCATCGCCCCCTGGTGGGCATGCCAGGTGGATCCCGGTTGGACGCATGCGGGAGTCCGTCTGACTGCCTCCCTGTTTACAACTTCAGAAAAATACGAAAAATTAAAATTAAAAAAAACAAAACAAAACAATCCTGAGAAGTGGATTTTATTGCATCATTAGAGGCAAGCTCAGTAGTTTTTATACCTTTTGATTTCAGAACCAATTCATAGTTTTAAAAATTAGAGATTCTGCCCTGATTTATTGATGTCACCTCATTAAAATAAAAATTTATTTATTTAAAAAAATAAATTAATTAAAAGAAATTAGAGATTCTGCCTGACCAGGTAGGGGCACAATGGATAGAGCAATCAGACTGGGATGCAAAGGACCCAGGTTCAAAACGTCAAGGTCGGCCCTGGCCGGTTGGCTCAGTGGTAGAGCGTCGGCCTGGCGTGCAAGAGTCCCGGGTTCAATTCCCGGGTTTGATTCCCAGCCAGGGCACACAGGAGAATTGCCCATCTGCTTCTCCAGCCCTCCCCCTCTCCTTCCTCTCTGTCTCTCTCTTCCCCTCCTTCAGCCAAGGCTCCATTGAAGCAAAGTTTGCCCGGGCACTGGGGATGGCTCTGTGGCTTCTGCCTCAGGCGCTAGAATGTCTCTGGTTGTAACAGAGCAACGCCCCAGATGGGCAGAGCACTGCCCCCTGGTGGGCATGCTGGGTGGATCCCAGTAGGGGAGCATGCAGGAGTCTGTCAGACTGCCTCCCGTTTTCAGCTTCAGAAAAATACAAAAAAACAAACAAAAAAAACCGTCAAGGTCACTGGCTTTAGCGTAGGCTCATCCGGCTTGAGCAGGGGCTCACCAGCTTGAGAGCGGGGTCTCTGGCTTAAGCGTGAATTCATAGACATGAACCCATGGTCGCTGGCTTGAGTGTGAGTTCATAGACATGACCCCATGGTCGCTGGCTTGAGCAAGGGGTCACTCGCTCTGCTGTAGCCCCTCCACCCCTGTCAAGGCACATATGAGAAAGCAATCAATAAATAACTAAGGAAGCGCAATGAAGAATTAATGCTTCTCATCTCTCTCCCTTCCTGCCTTCCTGCCTGCCTGTCCCTATCTGTCCCCCTGTCTCTCTCTCTGTCAACAACAAAAAAAAAAATTAGGGGTCCCAAAAAGCTTTTGTTTCTATAAATTATATCAACCAGTATTTATCATATTACAAATTAAAGTGGGTCATTTTTTAAAATTCATTTTAAAAATCAACAAATCATTAAAACTAGTAAAACACAATTACTTTTAATGAGAAACAAACAAACTTAATGAGAAGAGTAGTGCTGTTTACATTTTTGTAAATTTCTTTTATGTTTGGCTAAACACAGCAAAGCTGGACTCATACCTTGCCTCTGAATTCAATTTGTTGGGACAGACCGATTCAAGTATATGAAGAAAATCCAGTTTTCACAAGATATATATTACATAAGGAAAAAGTAGTTTTAATTACTTTTAGTGATAACTGTGCATATTCTTTTTTTAATATAACAAAACTTGGAAAGTGGTCTTATACTTGGACAGACTGAAGTAACACTTTGAGTGGGTAACATATTAGTCATTTGGAAAATGGAAATGACATACATTACACATCATCAACATGTTCACTAATACATTAATATTACCACTCTTATCAAAATAGTCTTTAAGTATTTGAAACTGTTAGCCCCACGGTGGTCAACTCAAATTTCCTAAAATTCCAATTTTTCATTTGAAAACAAATTTTGGCACTGGCAAAAAATACTGTCTAGCCTGACCTGTGGTGGCGCAGTGGATAAAGCGTCGACCTGGAAATGCTGAGGTCGCCGGTTCGAAACCCTGGGCTTGCCTGGTCAAGGCACATATGGGAGTTGATGCTTCCAGCTCCTCCCCCCTTCTCTCTGTCTCTCCTCTCTCTCTCTCTCTCTGTCTCTCCTTCTCCTCTCTAAAATGAATTAAAAAAAAAATACTGTCAACTCTATTCCGGAAATGAATGGCTCACTTTCTTCACTTCTGCAAAAATGGCTGCCCAATACCCATAGCTAGCCATTCATTCTCTCAAGTAAAAATAGCATCCCATAACAAAAAGGGGCTACTTAGCTTGTAATGCAAAGAGCTGCACAAACCTTTAGCAAACCATCTGCTTTTGGTATGCACCTGATGTGCTTTATGCAGAGTTCCTAGTTCATCATACTCAAAAGACCTACCTACTCAGGGTTGAAAATTACAATTCATATTGATGTTTCATGAAGGACAATCTTAAGTGATAGTGGCATTTTATTTCACTGTGCTTGTATGCGGGTGAGGACCAACGACAACTAGCGTAGTCTGGTGCTACTCCCCTGATCTGTGCTGAGGCACCAGAAGTTTTACCCTCAACTGGTTAACACCTTGGGGACCTCAGGTATCAACAGGCCTTATTTAAAGAACATATGAGCTAGCTGAAGTGGCTTCTTATACAGCTGATACATAGCCAATCAGGACTTAAACGAAGCTCTGTTTAACACTGAAGTCTACCATCTCCTCGCTAGATTACACTACTTCAATGCTTCTTGGCATGGTAGTTTGTCATACACATCTGTGGATTCCGGATATTGCATTGCAGACTCATTCCCATTCAACCAACAATATATATTTGGGAGTATGGAAAGAATGTTTGTTCCTGCTGACTTGTACCATGTAGTTAGGCCAATGATGACTGTATCTGAACTAAACATGAACAGATTTTTTTTGTCATTATTCCCTAAATAAATATTTGTATAGTATTTACATCCTATTAAGCATCTATTTCACCTAGATTTAAGGCATATGGGGGAGGATATGCATAGATTATATACAAACACTATGCCATTTTATGTAAGAGACTTGAGCATCCCCAGGTTTTGGTATCTGTGGGAGGTCCTGAGCCAATCTCCTGAGAATACTGAAGGACAGCTGTAAATGCTTGCCAGCATGTTTATTTATACTCATATTCAATCCTACAATTCCAGAACTGGCTCAAGGGAAAGACAACTGTACAAGTCCCAAAGGACACTTCTTACATTTAGTTTACTCAGTCAGCAGACGGTGAGTAGCTCCATAAGTCCTATGCATTTGATTAGCAATTGTTTTAAAGGGTCAAGTACAAGAGAAACAATGTTCAATCTGGTGGTAGTCTTTTTTTTTTTTTTTTAACAGAGACAGAGAGAGAGTCAGAGAGAGGGATAGGTAGGGACAGACGGAGAGAGATGAGAAGCATCAATCATCAGTTTTTTGTTGCGACACCTTAGTTGTTCATTGATTGCTTTCTCATATGTGCCTTGACCACGGGCCTTCAGAAGACCAAGTAACCCCTTGCTCAAGCCAGCGACCTTGGGTCCAAGCTGGTGAGCTTTGCTCAAACCAGATGAACCCGCGCTCAAGCTGGCGACCTCGGGGTCTCGAACCTGGGTCCTCCGCATTCCAGTCCCACGCTCTATTCACTGCGCCACCGCCTGGTCAGGCTCTGGTGGTAGCCTTAAATTAACATGGGCTACTAGGCATCCAAATGAGTTTCAAATTTCTGCTTCATCCCTTAATATCCATGAGAGTTTGGGCTAACTATTCAATCTGTCAGTCTCAGTTTCCTTCTCTACAAAATGATCCAATCTTATAGGACTCCTGAAAAAAATGTCACATGGAATAAATGAAAAAAGCACTTTGCTAACCTCCAAACACAAGATAAATGTTAGCAAGAATTGTACATTTAGCTGAAGGTATATAAATACAGAATTACAATTTTATGATTTTAATTAATTTTCATAATGTGAAGTCTCTTAACTCCTGACCTTTAATCATGCTGTAATTCATATATTGAAAGGCTGCTGATAACCCCTTAATTTTAATATTATAATTAGAAGAAATCAATGCTTGGTTTATCCTAGCTTTTAGTACTGTGTTAAAAAACTGCTATAGCCCTGGCCGGTTGGCTCAGCGGTAGAGCGTCGGCCTAGCATGCGGAGGACCCGGGTTCGATTCCCAGCCAGGGCACACAGGAGAAGCGCCCATTTGCTTCTCCACCCCTCCGCCGCGCTTTCCTCTCTGTCTCTCTCTTCCCCTCCCGCAGCCAAGGCTCCATTGGAGCAAAGATGGCTGGGGATGGCTCTGTGGCCTCTGCCCCAGGCGCTGGAGTGGCTCTGGTCGCAACATGGCGACGCCCAGGATGGGCAGATTATCGCCCCCTGGTGGGCAGAGCGTAGCCCTGGTGGGCGTGCCGGGTGGATCCCGGTCGGGCGCATGCGGGAGTCTGTCTGACTGTCTCTCCCCGTTTCCAGCTTCAGAAAAAATGAAAAAAAAAAAAAAGAAACTGCTATATATTAATACTTTCTTTACGTTAGCAAAATACAAATGTTTATTATACTTTTGGAGAGAAGTTACATGAAAATTTTAAGAAATCCATTCCTAAAATCTAATAGATCACAGATAACATAATGGGTCCTCTACTTAGAAACAGAACATTCAGATGTCAGATTTATTATAATTTTAACAATTCAGAGAATAGCTTGAAAAGCCAAGAAGAAAAGAGTCCTCTAAGTAGTCAAAATAGGACTTGACTCATTGAGCAGCCCCCAACCAAACCAATTTATCCACATTTCTGCTTCTTTAGGCAGTCATATGTAAGGCAGGGAAAGTGTACAGAAGACAGCAAGTCCTGTTAGCATTCTTAAATCTATACTGTTCACAATGTTTATATGTCTTATAGCCCAACTCCACTGTATGCATAAAGCAGGCTATGAGTGTTCAGTTCACCTTGCATGTCTCTATAAAAAAACCTCTGTAGCCTGACCAGGTGGTGGCGCAGTGGATAGAGCATCGAACTGGATGTAGAGGACCCAGGTTTGAAACCCCAAGGTTGCTAGCTTGAGCACGGGGTCGCTGGCTTGAGCATGGGCTCACAGACATGACCTGATGGGTCGCCGGCTTTGGCATGGGCTCATAGACATGACCCTATGGTCGCTGGCTTAAGCCCAAAGGTCAATGGCACTGAGCCCAAGGTCGCTGGCTTGAGCAAGGGGTCACTCGCTCTGCTGTAACCCTCACCCCCACCCCCTGTCAAGGCACATATAAGAAAGTAATCAACGAACAACTAAGATAATGCAATGAAGAAATGATGCTTCTCATCTCTCTCCCTTCCTATATGTCTGTCCCTATCTGTCCCTCTGACTCTCTGTCTTTGTCACAAAAATAAAAAAACCTTTAAAAATACACAGATAGTTTCCAACTATGATAAACACTGACAATAAGAGTCTAAAAATGAGCTGTACTCTTCCTACCTTGAAACTTTTAAAAACAAATAGATTAGGCCCTGACCGGTTGACTCAGTGGAAGAGCGTCAACCCAGCATGTGGATGTCCCGGGGTCAATTCCTGATCAGAGTACACAGGAGAAGCATCCATCTGCTTCTTCACCCCTCCCTCTATCTTCTCTCCTCCCTTCCTGCAGCCAGGGCTGGATTACAACAAGTTGGGCCTGGGCGCTAAGGATGGCTCCATGGCCTCTGCCTCAGGTGCTAAAAAGATAGCTCTGGTTGCAGTGGAGCAAGAGCCCAGATGGGCAGAGCATCACCCCCTAGTGGGCTTGCCGGGTGGACACTGGTTGGGTGCATGCAAGAGTCTCCCTGTGCCTCCTCTCCTCACTTAAAAAAAAAAAAAGATGAAAAAATTAAATAAATTAAATCTTTCATCCCATTCTAGCAGGAACTTGCTGTGAAATCATGCATCAACAATTTTCTTTCTGAACTTTTGTGCTCATTCCCAATAAGGAAATGACAAATTTTCAACAAAATATGACAGCCTTGAATAGAACGAATAGAAAATGAGTGCCTAAAAGCAAAGCATCTACTATTAATCATAGTAACTATGAGCAGTCCACATTTGTGTTTTATATCTCCCACTTTCCACAGAACAATAGTGCTGCATTCTATCTGCTTTGCTAGTATAATTTCAACAAACTCCATGAATAACTTGATCTCTGCTTTTATTCACTGTAACAGTAATCAGAACTCCTGTCATACAGACTGAGGTAATTTAGCCAACCATCCCGCTGTTGTTTTTTGTTTCTTTTTGTTTTTTTACAGCACAAGTAGAAACACATGGACTGTGGACAAACACAAAGCTAAAAATGTGCTCATGAAATTTTACCTGTCCGTGGATATCTCCACACACTGTTACTGGTGTCGATACTGGCTGAACATTTGACTCTTCCAAGAGGAGATCACAAACGTAGTCACATAGCCGCTGTAAGAAAAAAAGATAAAATATAACCTTTTACTACAATATTAAAACTAAGGTTCGTATGACAAGAAGATAAGAACTAATACTGTTTGACAGAAACAGAAACTGCCCTTTGATGATTCTTAGATTATGTTTATAGCAATTACCTCCCAAAGTTTACAACCTACTATTTGTATGTTTTTTAAACCCTAAGTCATTCCATGTAGCTTAATGTTAGTTCCAAAGAATAAATATGCCACGTTTGGCCTATACTTTTTTTCTTTTTTTTAATGTTTATTTTATTGATTTTTAGAGAGAGAGGAGACAGACAGAACATCAATATGTTCCTGTATGTGCCCTGACCAGGGATCAAACTGGCAACCTCTGTGTTTCCAGATGATGCTCTGACCAACTGAGCTATCCAGCCAGGTGGCCTATATTTTTTTAATAGTCTTTCATTACCCCCTTCTTTCTCATCTTTTTTTTTTTTTTTCCGAAGTTGGAAATGGGGAGACAGTCAGACAGACTCCACATGCACCCGACCGGGATCCACCCGGCATGCCCACCAGGGGGTGATGCTCTGCCCATCTGGGGCATCGCTCTGCCACAATCAGAGCCATACTAGCACCTGAGGCAGAGGCCACAGAGCCATCCTCAGCGCTCGGGCAAACTTTGCTCCAATGGAGCCTTGGCTGCGGGAGGGGAAGAGAGAGACAGAGAGGAAGGAGAGTGGGAGGGGTGGAGAAGCAGATGGGCGCTTCTCCTGTGTGCCCTGGCTGGGAATCGAACCCGGGACTTCTGCACGCCAGGCCAACGTTCTACCACTGAGCCAACCGGCCAGGGCTTCTTTCTCATCTTGCCAGGATAAAAAGCACTATTCTTTTTAGGTTAGCTTCATAAAGTAGCAATTAATACTTTTAAAATGTTTTTTCTGCTACTGTAAATTTTTTTTATTATTATTTATTGATTTTAGAGAGAGGAGAGAGAGAGAGAGAGAAAGGCACGGGGGAGGAGCAGGAAGCATCATCTCGTAGTAGTTGCTTCTCGTATGTGCCTTGATCAGGTGGTTTTGAACCAGTGACCTCAACATTCCAGGTCAACACTGTATCTACGGTGCCACCACAGGTCAGGCTCTGCTACAGTACAATTTTAAAAATAAAACAATATAGTGATGTTTTAAAGAACCTATCTCAGGACTTTACTCACTTTTCTTAGATATAATGCTTTGCCCAAATAATATTTGGAGTATTTTTTCAGGTATACTCATCAAACCTCCTAAAGAGAATTCCACCAAAAGTATTTGTATAAGTGTTTTGCTGTAATTTGTACCAGAGTGGGCAGAGTTTCCTGTTTGTTGTCATGAGGCCTGCGTGTTGTCTGACACTGTCCCATCCACAATCCCTTTCAGATTTCAAATCTTTTTTTTTTTTCATGTTGGTTTTTTTTGTATTTTTTTTTTCTGAAGCTGGAAACGGGAGGCAGTCAGACAGACTCCCGCATGCACCCACCAGGGGGCGATGCTCTGCCCATCTGGGGGGGGTTGCTATGTTGTGACCAGAGCCACTCTAGCGCCTGAGGCAGAGGCCACAGAGCCATCCCCAGCGTTCGGGCCATCTTTACTCCAATGGATCCTGGGCTGCGGGAGGGGAAGAGAGAGACAGAGAGGAAGGGGAGGGGGAGGGGTGGAGAAGTAGATGGGCACTTCTCCTGTGTGCCCTGGCCGGGAATCGAACCCGGGACTCCTGCATGCCAGGCCGACGCTCTACCACTGAGCCAACCGGCCAGGGCTCAGATCTTTTTTTATTTAGTGAGAGGAGGGAGGTAGAGACAGACTCCCACATGTGCCCTAACAGGGATCGACCTGACAAGCCCACTAGGGGGCGATGGTCTGTGCATCTGGGGACCTTGCTCCAGATATTTTTTAGCACCTAAGACAGAGAGGCCATGGAGCCATCCTCAGCACCCAGGCCTAACTCATTCTAATTGAGCCATGGCTGCAGGAGGGCAGGAGAAGAGAGAAAGAGAGAGAGAGAGAGAGAGAAGCAAGAGGGAGAGGGGTAGAGAAGCAGATGGACGCTTCTCCTGTGTGCCCTGACCAGGAATCAAACCCGGAACTTCAAACCTGGGACTTCCACATGCCGAGCCAACGCTCTAGCACTGAGCCGAATGGCCAAGGCCAGATTTCCTATCTTTTTTTTTTACAGTGACAGAGAGAGTCAGACAGACAGGAAGGGAGAGAGAGATGAGAAGTATCAATTCTTCATTGCAGCATTTTAATTGTTCACTGATTGTTTGTTCATTGATTACTTTCTCTTATGTGTCTTGATTGGGGGGCTACAGCAGACTAGTGACCCCTTGCTCAATCCAGCAACCTTGGGCTCAAGCCAGTGACCTTGGGCTTCAAGCCAGCGACCTTGGGCTTCAAGCCAGCAACTATAGGGTCATGTCTATGATCCCACACTCAAGTTGGATGAGCCCACGCTCAAGCCGGCGACCTCGAGGTTTCGAACCTGGGTCCTTCACATTATATATTTTAAGAAGACTGCTAATTTCCATCAGTGAAGATCAGAGCCAGTACCATGAACACAATTTAAATGTTTCCCCCCAACACATCTGACACAAACCATCAAAGCAGCTCATCTTCCACTCTATCCATAATGCATCTCTGGAAGAGAAAAGTTCTCTATTTCCCACACTGTTTATCTTTCTATTTGCCCATTTCTCAGGAAACTGTTGGTTACTTGTAAATTAGAGAGCTCTACTGCCCATACCCCTTTAAAGGTCAATTATTAACATGTTACCCAAACAAACCTACTATAAACTCCACCCTGAATTAAGTTCTATTGTCCTCAAAGAGGTTTGTCCTCACCCTGCATTATACTGCCCTATTTTCCCAATTGATTTTTCCCAAAATACAGTACACTTTAATGTCATGCTTTCAACCTGTAAGTATAGTCACTGTGTAGACTATAAACAAGGTACACAGAATGCTGTGATTAAACAGATGCCTCAAGAAGGACCCAGGGGAGGAATGTCTCTTTGCTTTCTCTATCAAGGATAAATGTGACTTCCCTGAGAAGTTTGTTTTTATCAACATATTATAAACTCTTAATTTTTTTTTTTTTTTTTTTTACAGAGACAGAGAGTCAGAGAGAGGGACAGACAGGGACAGACAGACAGGAAACGAAGAGATGAGAAGCATCAATCATTAGTTTTTCTTTGCGCGTTGCAACACCTTAATTGTTCATTGATTGCTTTCTCATATGTGCCTTGACTGCGGGCCTTCAGCAGACTGAGTAACCCCTTGCTCGAGCCAGAGACCTTGGGCTCTAGCTGGTGAGCTTTTGCTCAAACCAGATGAGCCCGCACTCAAGCTGGCGACCTTGGGGTCTCGAACCTGGGTCTTTCGCATCCCAGTCAGATGCTCTATCCACTGCGCCACCGCCTGGTCAGGCTAAACTCTTGCCACCGCCCAGTCAGGCTAAACTCTTAATTTTTAAAATTGATTTTAGAGAGAATGGTAGGGGGCGGAGAGTGAGAAACATCCACTTGTTGTTCCACTTACTTATGAATTCATTGGTTGATTACTGTATGTGCCCTAACAAGAGGATCAAATTCACCTAAGTTGGCGTATTGGGACAAACCAACTGAACAACCCAGGGCCTTGGTTTCCTATCTTTATTTTCTTTGTCTCAGTTTTCTTATTCTGAATACAATTTATCTTGCTATATTGAATGCATCTCTGTAACCACTCTATATCCTTTTGGAACGTGAGTTATCATTTAACATTTTGAAATTAATCAGAGTACCGATTCCTGAGGAACTCTCCATGGTTCCCATATTTGAATGTGCCAGAATTTGCAACCATGTACGACTGGCTCTCCTAGCCCACAATGCCTCCTGAACTGCAAAAAGACTGGCCCACTTCTCCAGTATCAATCTGAAAGTAATAGCAGACTGTAAAGAACATCACTGTGAAACCCTGCCAAACTCAAAGGCCAGTAGTTAGTGTCTAGAGGACACATATAAACTACTCAGAAAACATCTTTAACCTGAGGCCGGGCACGCTATCCCGAGTAATGTAACAGCTGCCTCCTATTAACTGCCACTTCTGCAGTCCCAACTGAGGATTTTGAGTTAAATCTCTAAGCCAAAGCCAGTTCTCATCTATCCAGTTCAGCAGTGGCTTACAAATTCATATCAAGCAAACACAAAAATAAAAAGTCTATAAAATCTCAGTACAAACTTTATCTATGTCAGTCAACTATCTATATAGTGGGGCCTCATAGAGCACAGCCTTGCTATGGGATAAGCTCCTCCAAAGCCCTTCACAGCTTTGATCTGCTTGGTTTGTAGGAAACGTGGTTACCTTTACTGCTCCAAAACAGGCAGTAAGGCAAGATTCTTCATCTTATCCCAAATTTAGGACAAACTATACCAATGTCTCCCATGGTGCCCAATTAATTCCTAATCCTTGAACAAGTAAATGTTCATGGTCCCCATTCTTAGGAAACCCTATTTCCCTTGTCTATCTTTTCCTCCAGATACTTGTTCATGGTTCTACTTCACTCTCTACTCCTGTATCCCCATTACCACTTGTCCCTCAAACACACTGGGTTTTAAATTCTCAACCACAGCACTACTACTGATAATTCTTTGTTGTGGGGAGGGGGGTTCTGTCTAGTGCATTATAGGGTGTTAAGGAACATCTCTGGCTTCTACACCCATTAGATACCCAAAGCAACCCCCCCCAGCTGTGACAAACAAAAATGTTTCCAGACATTGCCAAATATCCTCAAGTACAAAATCACCCCCAGTGTGAGTTTAATATTACACAAATAGTGTCTGGAGGCCCTGGCTGGTTGGCTCTGTGGATAGAGAACAGTCCTGGTGTACAGATATACTGGATTCAATCCCCAGTCAGGGCACATATGAGAAGAAACCATCTGCTTCTCTTCCCCTTCCTCTCTCCCTTCTCTCTCTCTTCCCCTCTTGCAGCCAGTGGTTCAATTGGTTTGACAGCCCCAGGAGCTGAGGCTAGCTCCGATGGTCCGAGCATTGGCCTCAGGCACTGAGGATAGTTCAGTTGATTCAAGCATTAGCCCCAGACGGGGGTTGCCAGGTAGAGCCTGGTCAGGGTGCATGTGGGAGTTTGTCTATTTCCCCTCCTCTCACTGCTTGCCCAGAGGTCTACCTCAGTATCTTTTTTTTTTTTTTTTTGGTATTTTTCTGAAGCTGGAAACAGGGAGAGACAGTCAGACAGACTCCCGCATGTGCCCCGACCGGGATCCACCCGGCACACCCACCAGGGGCGATGCTCTGCCCCTCTGGGGCGTCGCTCTGCTGAGACCAGAGCCACTCTAGCGCCTGGGGCAGAGGCCAAGGAGCCATCCCCAGCGCCCGGGCCATCTTTGCTCCAATGGAGCCTTGGCTGCGGGAGGGGAAGAGAGAGACAGAGAGGAAGGAGGGGGGAGGTGGAGAAGCAAATGGGCGCTTCTCCTATGTGCCCTGGCCAGGAATCGAACCCGGGTCCCCTGCATGCCAGGCCGACGTTCTACCGCTGAGCCAACCGGCCAGGGCCTACCTCAGTATCTTGACTTGACTGCATCTCAAATTCAGGATGGCCCAAACCAAACTAACCATGCTTTCTTAATCTAGTTACAGTATATATTTACTAAGTAATCCATGCCATAAACTAAGATTACACTGAACTCTCCCCTCTCCCCCAGCAACTAGACCCACTCTGTCATAAGATCCTATAAGATCTTCTTCAGACATTTATCCCTTTTTTTTTTTTTTTTTTTTTTTTTTTTTTTTGCATTTTTCTGAAGCTAGAAACAGGGAGAGACAGTCAGACAGACTCCTGCATGCGCCCGACCGGGATCCACCCGGCACGCCCACCAGGGGCGATGCTCTGTCCACCAGGGGGCGATGCTCTGCCCATCCTGGGTGTCGCCATGTTGCAACCCTCCTGGGTGTCGCCATGTTGCGACCAGAGCCACTCTAGCGCCTGGGGCAGAGGCCACAGAGCCATCCCCAGCGCCCGGGCCATCTTTGCTCCAATGGAGCCCTGGCTGCGGGAGGGGAAGAGAGAGACAGAGAGGAAGGCGCGGCGGAGGGGTGGAGAAGCAAATGGGCGCTTCTCCTATGTGCCCTGGCCGGGAATCGAACCCGGGTCCTCCGCACGCTAGGCCGACGCATTTATCCCTTTAAACATCAAAATCACAGCCCTGGCCGGTTGGCTCAGAGGTAGAGCGTCGGCCTGGCATGCGGGGGACCCGGGTTCGATTCCCGGCCAGGGCACATAGGAGAGGCGCCCATTTGCTTCTCCACCCCCCCCTCCTTCCTCTCTGTCTCTCTCTTCCCCTCCCGCAGCCGAGGCTCCATTGGAGCAAAGATGGCCCGGGCGCTGGGGATGGATCCTTGGCCTCTGCCCCAGGCGCTAGAGTGGCTCTGGTCGTGGCAGAGCGACGCCCCGGAGGGGCAGAGCATCGCCCCCTGGTGGGCAGAGCTTCGCCCCTGGTGGGCGTGCCGGGTGGATCCCGGTCAGGCGCATGCGGGAGTCTGTCTGACTGTCTCTCCCCGTTTCCAGCTTCAGAAAAATACAAAAAAATAAAAGTAAAAATAAAAATAAACATCAAAATCACTTATTTCAAGTTCTCATGTTACCTCGTCTATTGTTTCTGTGATTCCTGTCCCTATTCCAATCCATGGTCCATAATGTTGCCATAATATTTCTAAACCCTTCTGACACTACCTTAAAAAATCTCTGAAGGACATTCCTCTGTTTATGGCAGTTTCCTAAACTCCATTCAGATACTACTGTTATCATTTTGTCACACTCCTACCACATACAACAGTGTATTCCTATAATAGTTTTCTTTGAATCTACTTTTGTCTTTTAGCCACATTTTAAACAGTATCAAAAAGTCACAGTATAATGTTTTCCCCTAAAATATAGAAACATTTCAAAGTGTTTATCCACATACCACCTAAAAGATAAAAATCAGACTAGTCTTCCATGATTTGTCTGTCTGCCTGTCTCCCAACACCACACCCAGGCATACCAACTGGCTCAAATTCCCCCAATCAACAATGATCTTTCTTTCAGATTAAGCTGTACAATAGCACATGGTCTTTATCCTGCTTGCATGTTCTTTCCTTCCTGCTTTATCTACCTGAACAAATTCTGCTCTTCCTCTCACTGCTCCTCCTTTGTGAAACCATTTCTGCTTCAGAGTTAAATGCTATTTCTATGTTTCCCAATATCCTAGACAGCACTCTTTCTTAGTACCTATCACACCATACAATGATTATTTGTTTACCTCTCTATCTCCCTTACTATACTGAGACTCCCTTAAAGGCAGAGAGAAGTACAGGATTCTACCTCTAGCACCCACAGGGAACAGTCTTTGACACAGGAATTAAAGAAATGTTTGTTGTAAAGCAATATACAAGTTGATTCAACAAATCTTAACTATCACATATGAGGTGATGTTCTAAGACTGTGGAGAATAAACAAAATATGACCCTGGTCCTCAAGAAGCTTGTAATCTAAGGGTACAAACACATTTGCTAACATACAAGACAATACTAGCCCTAGCTGGATAACTCAGTTGGTTAAGAGTGGTCAGCAAACTCATTAGTAAACAGAGCCAAATATCAAGAGTACAATGATTGAAGTTTCTTTTTTTTTTATTTTTTTTATTTTTTTTTGTATTTTTCTGAAGCTGGAAACGGGAGAGACAGACAGAGAGACTCCCGCATGCACCCCACCGGGATCCACCCGGCACGCCCATCAGGGGCACCGCTCTGCCCACCAGGGGGTGATGCTCTGCCCCTCTGGGGCGTCAGTCGCTCTGCCTTGACCAGAGCCACTCTAGCGCCTGGGGCAGAGGCCAAAGAGCCATCCCCAGCGCCCGGGCCATCCCTGCTCCAATGGAGCCTCGGCTGCAGGACGGGAAGAGAGAGACAGAGAGGAAGGAGGGGGGTGGAGAAGCAAATGGGCGCCTCTCCTATGTGCCCTGGCCGGGAACCAAACCCGGGTCCCCCGCACACCAAGCCGATGCTCTACCGCTGAGCCAACCGGCCAGGGCCTAGAAAGGGAATTTTTAATAGCAAATAAATTCAGGCATGTACTCTGCTGAATCACTGTGACAATAATCACTTACACCTCTGCCCTGGCTGGATAGCTTGACTGGCTAGAGTATTATCCCAATATAAACAGGTTGCCAGTTTAATTCCCAGTCAGGGCACATACAGAAACAGATTGATGTTTCTCTCTTTCTCACTTCCTCTCTCAAAAATTAATCAATTTTTTTTTTTTTTTTTTTTTTTTTTTTGGTATTTTTCTGAAGCTAGAAACGGGGAGAGACAGTCAGACTCCCGCATGCGCCCGACTGGGATCCACCCAGCACTCCCCTCCCACCAGGGGGCGACACTCTGCCCCTCCGGGGCGTCGCTCTGTTGCAACCAGAGCCACTCTAGCGCCTGGGGCAGAGGCCAAGGAGCCATCCCCAGCGCCCGGGCCATCTTTGCTCCAATGGAGCCTCGGCTGCGGGAGAGGAAGAGAGAGACAGACAGGAAGGAGAGGTGGAGAAGTAGATGGGCGCTTCTCCTGTGTGCCCTGGCCGGGAATCAAACCCGGGACTTCTGCACGCCAGGCCGACGCTCTACCACTGAGCCAACCGGCCAGGGCCTTAATCAATATTTTTTAATCACTTAAACCTTATCAATTCTGGCTTTGATATATACCCTGTCTATCACAAGGATTGTTAAATGAAAGAATGGACATAGCAGTGCTCAGAAAACTACAATATAAGTAGCTATGTAAATTCTAATCATTGCTAATAATTCTGACTATGGAATCCAGGAGCCCTGCATGGAGAAAGTGGCATCTGAGCTAAAGCTCAAAAGAGGCATAAAGAGTACTGCATAGAGGAAGCATAAGTGGTAGTTAAGAATGGGAACCCTGGGCCTGACCTGTGGTGGCGCAGTGGATAAAGCGTCGACCTGGAAATGCTGAGGTCGCCGGTTCGAAACCCTGGGCTTGCCTGGTCAAGGCACATATGGGAGTTGATGCTTCCAGCTCCTCCCCCCTATCTCTCTCTCCTCTCTGTCTCTCTCTCTCTCCTCTCTAAAATGAATAAATAAATAAAGAATAAAAAAAATGAATAAATAAATAAAAAATAAAAAAAGATAAAAAAAAAAAAAAAAAAAGAATGGGAACCCTGGCCTGACCAGGCGGTGGCACAGTGGAGAGAGCATTGGACTGGGATACAGAGGACCCAGGTTCAAGACCCCGAGGTCACCAGCTTGAGTGCGGGCTCATCTGATTTGAGGGAAAAAAAAAAAAAAAAAAAAAAAAAAAGCCCACTAGCTTGAACCCAAGGTCGCTGGCTCCAGCAAGGGGTTACTCGGTCTGCTGAAGGCCCGTGGTCAAGGCACATATGAGAAAGCAATGAACAACTAAGGTATTGCAATGCGCAATGAAAAACTAATGATTGATGCTTCTCATCTCTCTCCGTTCCTGCCTGTCCCTGTCTATCCCTCTCTTTGACTCACTGTCTCTGTAAAAAATAAATAAAATTAAAAAAATTAAAATTTAGCCCTGGCCAGTTGGCTCAGTGGTAGAGCGTCGGCCTGGCGTGCAGAAGTCCTGGGTTCAATTCCCAGCCAGGGCACACAGGAGAAGCGCCTATCTGCTTCTCCACCCCTCTCCCTCTCCTTTCTCTCTGTCTCTCTCTTCCCCTCCCGCAGCGAGGCTCCATTGGAGCAGAGATGGCCCGGGCGCTGGGGATGGCTCCTTGGCCTCTGCCCCAGGCGCTAGAGTGGCTCTGGTCGCAACAGAGCCACGCCCTGGAGGGGCAGAGCATCGCCCCATGGTGGGCAGAGAGTTGCCCCCTGGTGGGTGTGCCGGGTGGATCCCGGTTGGGCGCATGTGGGAGTCTGTCTGACTGTCTTTCCCCATTTCCAGCTTCAGAAAAATACAAAAAAAAAAAAAAAAAAAATTTAAATTTAAATTTAAAAAAAATAAAAAAGAATGGGAACCCTGGAACCAGACTTGCCTAGGTTTGAATCCCAGCTCCTCCGCTTACTTACTAGCTGTATGACTTTGGAAAGTCAATCCATCTGTGCTTCAGTTTCCTGATTGTAAGACAGGGCAAATGTTAGTACCCAACTCAGAAAGTATTACATAATTTAATATTTGTGCTATGTGTGTATTAAATAGGTGACAAACACTGAAAAGAAGCAAAGCAGCAGGGATATACAGGGCATGTGTCAGAAGACAGCATTCCAATGTGCTCAGAATGAAAAGTTATTAAAAAAAAAGGTGATGAGGCCCTGGCCGGTTGGCTCAGTGGTAGAGTTTCGGCCTGGCGTGCAGGAGTCCCAGGTTCGATTCCCGGCCAGGGCACACAGGAGAGGCGCCCATCTGCTTCTCCACCTCTCCCCCTCTCCTTCTTCTCTCTCTCTTCCCCTCCCGCAGCCGAGGCTCCATTGGAGCAAAAGATGGCCCGGGCGATGGGGATGGCTCCTTGGCCTCTGCCCCAGGCGCTAGAGTGGCTCTGGTCGCGACAGAGCGAAGCCCCGGATAGGCAGTGCCGGGTGGATCCCGGTCAGGCGCATGTGGGAGTCTGACTGCCTCCCCGTTTCCAGCTTCAGAAAAAAAAAAAAAAAAAAAAGTGATGAAGTAGAAGACATACCTAGAAAAGCAAACTATCTGCCATCCTAAAAGTGCTATTATTATATCAAAAAGAGCTATGCACAAGGAGGGTTTTCAATCTAACTCATGGACTAGCTGGACATCCTCACGCGAATCACAAACTCTACAAAGTTCAGTTTCTCTTTGGTGAGGTTAGAAGGCAACAGAACTAGATTAATTCCGATTCTCAGTTCTGCAACCCTAGGAAATGGACTGAGGAGATATTAGAGGCATGTACTGTCCCATCTAATACCTAGAGCCACAGGTGGCTACTCAACACTTGAGATGTGGCTAGTCTGGCCTGACCAGTGGTGGTACAGTGCATAGAGCATCAACCTGGGATGCTGAGATCCCAGATTTGAAACCTCAAAGTCACCGGCTTGAGCGCAGGCTCATTCATCCATCATGAGAGCAGGCTTGCCAGCTTGAGCGTGGAGTCACCAGCTTGAGTGTGGGATTATGGACATGATCCCATGGTTGCTGATGTAAGCCCAAAGGTTGCTGGCTTGAGCTAGGGGTCACTGGCTTGACCTGAGCCCCCCCAATCCAGGCACGTATGAGAAGCAATCAACAAACAACAAAAAGTGACAGAACTACAAATTGATGCTTCTCATTTCTCTCCTGTCTCTCTCTCTCAAAAAAAAAAAAAAAGAAAAAAGAAATGTGACTGGTCTGAATTGGGATATATCATAAATATAAAATATATACCATGTTTCATACTCTTAGTACAAAAAAATATAACATTAAAAATTTTGTTAATTACATGTTGAAATTAAGTTAAAGATTATTAAAATTAATTTCACCTGCTTCCTTCTTACCTTTAAAAAAAAATTTTAATTTTAAGACTTTTATTTATTCATTTTAGAGAGAGGGAGAGAAAGAAGGGGGTGAGGAGGAGAAAGCATCAACTCCCTCATACGTGCCTTGACCAGGCAAGTCCAGGGTTTCAAACCGGTAGCCTCAGTGTTCCAGGTCGACGCTTTATCCACTGCACCACCACAGGTCAGGTATAAAACAAATTTCGAGGCCCACATTTCTGAGTATTTTATTTCTACTGGACAACACTATTACAGACTATTTTCAGAATACACAGGAGAATGTACTTCTATATACAAAGCAACAAACAAAATGCAAGGCAATTTAAGAAAAAAAGCAGGAGAGAATTCTTGGAAGCATTATAGAGGCATTTGAGACAAAGGTACAAACTTTTCAAAGCAGGTAGACTTATACAAAAATGCAGAGATGGCTCAGACTAAATAGAAAAGTGAGTTCTGAAAAGATTACATTAACTATTAATCCATAAAAGTGGTTACTATGGAATTACACCATTCTTTGTGTTGCATCTCTGAGATAGACACTAGTAGTACTCTTCCAACCCCTACCATGATAACTGTCTTCAGTTCCTCAGTAAAAAACTGAACACCAATTCAATGAGCAATATCTTTGTTTACATATCACCTTTAAGAATTATCCAAGAGCCTGACCTGTGGTGGCGCAGTGGATAAAGCGTCAACCTGGAAATGCTGAGGTCGCCGGTTCGAAACCCTGGGCTTGCCTGGTCAAGGCACATATGGGAGTTGATGCTTCCAGCTCCTCCCCCCTTCTCTCTCTCTGTCTCTCCTCTCTCTCTCTGTCTCTCTCTCTCTCTCTGTCTCTCCCTCTCCTCTCTAAAATGAACAAATAAAAAATAAAATTAAAAAATTAAAAAAAAAAAAGAATTATCCAAGAGATCTGACAATCTTTAGGTTATATAACCCATCACCCGCCTAAGTACTTCATTAAGTATGCAGTACACCTGCCTTTTATCATTCTTTCTTCCACTTAGCCAGATATGGAATGTGTATTGCTTATGATCAGCTCCTAAATCATTTTTGTGAATGAAAATCACATGACCTCTTTTTATTATTATTTATTTATTATAGAAAGAGAGGAAGGTAAGGAGAGACAGGAATATCAATCTGTTCCTGTATGTGCCCTGACTGGGAATTGAACCCACAATCTCTGTGCTCCTGGATGATGCTCTAACCAATGGAGCTATCCGGTCAGGGCACACATGACCTCTTTTTAAACAAAGGTTATGTTTTGGTCCACTCACTATTATATGTCATCTTTATTTATTCACAACAGTTATTTAGATTTGATCCAATACTAGAGATTTGATCACTTCCAATTTTGGTATCGAGAAAGCATGAATAGATCTAGAACATCCTATGCATTTACTATTTTACTTGGTACCTCCAACTTCTGATCAGTTTAAAATACAGTGAATTTTTCTTTTCAACCAGAACAAGTCTTTTCCATAATGGCCCCAATGATTTATTTTCTTCTTTTAAGGCCTCTGGAAAGGTGCTCCTGGAATACTTTCTTGGCCTGCCTAATTTTAGTTTGCACTTCATGCCAAGAAGTAGAAACAAAATTAAATGTCTTTTAATATACCAGAGATAAGCGAATTAAATCACAAGCAAATTAATCTGATAAAAACATTTCCAAGACATAGAAAAAAAAAAGACTCCACTTAAAAGAAAAATTCATATTTTTCCCCAGTACTTTCCCAGATTTAAAATAAAGTTTATTAAGAAATAGATACAGGCCTGACTGGGCGGTGGAGCAGTGGATGGAGCGTCGGATTGGGATGCTGAGGACCCAGGTTTGAGACCCCGAGGTCGCCGGCTTGAACGCGGGCTCATCTGGTTTGAGCAAAAGCTCACCAGGTTGGACCCAAGGTCGCTGGCTCAAGCAGGGGGTTACTCGGTCTGCTGAAGGCCCGTGGTCAAGGCACATGTGAGGAGGCAATCAGTGAACAACTAAGGCATCGCAATGCGCAACGAAAAACTAATGATTGATGCTTCTCATCTCTCCTTCCCAGTCTATCCCTCACTATGACTCTGTCTCTGTATAAAAAAAAAACAAAAACAACAACAAAGAAATAGATACAGCCTGACCAGGCGGTGGCGCAGTGGATAGAGCGTTGAACTGGGATGTGGAGGACCCAGGTTCAAGACCCCAAGGTCGCCAGCTTGAGAGGGGGCTCATCTGGTTTGAGCAAGGCTCACCAGCTTGAACCCAAGGTCACTGGCTCGAGCAAGGAGTCACTCAGTCTGCTGTAGCTCCCCCCACCCCTCAAGGCACATTGATAGATGAGAAATCAATGAACTAAGGAACCACAACGAAGAATTGGTATTTTTTTGTTTGTTTGTTTTTGTTTTTTTTAATTGATGTTTCTTATCTCCCTCCCTTCCTGTCTATCTGTCCCTGTCTATCCCTCTCTCTGACTCTCTGTCTCTGTAAAATATATATATATATATAAAGAAAATTCAACTGATTACCATCCAAATCATTTTAATATCCAATTTTAAGTTAATATCAAGATACATTTTCTTTTTTTTTTTTAATTATTATTTTTATTTACTCATTTTAGAGAAGAGAGAGAGAGGGAGAGAGAGAGACAGAGAGAGAGAAGGAGGGAGGGGCTGGTAGCATCAACTCCCACATGTGCCCCAACCAGGCAAGCCCAGGGTTTCAAACCAGCGACCTCAGCATTTCCAGGTCAACGTTTTATCCACTGCGCCACCACAGGTCAGGCCAAGATACATTTTCATAATAAATTTTACTAATTATAAACATAAAACTTAAAAACAGCTTTACATAGGCTAGAGAACAGGAAATTTCACCTCGATTTACTGATATGTATAAAACCACTTCAGCCATGGGATTAAGAATGCTACCAAAAGATACCTGGTTAGTTTTCTAATGAGCTAGGTACCAACGTTGGTTGTACCTTTGTTTCCTAAAACAGCACTTAGCAGAGAGAAGCCACAAAGGACTCAGATGAGCATGAAAGCTACATTTCTACTAATATTGGTTTTGCCCTCATTTTAATTAAATTGTCCCATTTCGAAGGGGACGATGCACAAGAATGACTCCCCTACATACAGAACGTATAATTTACCTATTAGTTTAAATAAGCTGCATTCACAACTGCTCCTTTGGCTTTCAACATTTGCATACTTGTTGACTGACGTTAAATATCAACTTCCTGCACCAAAAGAGATAGCAAAAGAAAAAAACCAATGATACCTTCTTTAAGAGAAAAAAATTCAAGGACAGAAAATAAACTGCTTTAAACCCACAGCTTGAAGAATAAAAAGAACTCAGAAGCTATTGACAGTTTACTGACTTACCACAGAGCAAATCAGTTAACTGAACAAACAACACAGGCAATAACACTAACTGCTCAACATTGCCAGACACCTAAGCACTGGTTTAACGAACGCATAAAAACAGACTTGTCAGAAACAGATTCTTGACTTCACACATAACACCTACTGTCACTTGGACTCGGAAGTAACAAAAAACAACTCACCTTCTTTAGGAAATCAAGAAAATGCAATCTTGTGTTAAAGGATCATGGGGAACAACTTACGAGACAGGAAAGTATTTGCACTTATTGAAGGACTACTAAATTACCTACTTTAATGAGCTCAACAGAGTCCTCGAAACCGGAATGCACATCTGAATCTGAGCAGAAGAAAACCAACACTCCTGAAAAGCAACTGGGAGGAGTGGTGGGGAAAGAGGGTCGCCTGGCGTCCTCTGCCATCGCCACCGAGCGGCCCCGGCGCACCGTCCGCCCACTTCTCAGGAACCTCACCACACGGGGGCCGCGTCCCCCGGGCCGGGGACACCTCCTGTCACCCGCCGGCCGCCCCGCGCCCCTGTCACTGCGTCTGCAGGGAAGACCCCATCCCAGCGCGGACTCCGGGAGACCGGAGATCGGGCTAGGGAAGACGAGTCTTCTCGGCACATTCGTTAGGGCTCGGAGCCCTGCCGCAGCCCGAAGGCCAGGAGGGGCAACCCTGGGGCAGAGGCCGCGACATCCCTCGGGAGACCCACTACCGACAGGGACGGCATTCGGGAGACTCGAGCGCCTCCGACTCCCGGCGTTCTCCGCACGACGCCAATCGGACCGGGTCGCCTGGCGCTGCGTCAGGCCCTCCGCCGTGACGGAACGGGATGCCGACGGGGGTCCCGCGGGGAGAAGGGCGGGCCGGCGGGCGCCCACTGCCGGAAGGGGCGAGCCCCGCCACCAGCGCTCCCGCCCCGACCGAGCTCACCTTCAGGTCGTTCTCCGGCAGGTATTTGCACAGCCGCGCTATCTCCACATACTTGTCCAAGTCTAGGGGCGCCATTTTAGAAATAACAAGCCCCGGCGGCTGCGGCGGCGGCGGCGGCGGCTGAAGTAGCGGCGGCAGCGGCAGAGGCCGAAGCCGGAACTCTTTCTACGTCACGTCCGGCCCGAGAGAGGCGTCTGCGCAGCGGCGTAAAGCTTGACCCGAGTCTCTCCGCTGCCTCAGCACACCCCACGCCTTCTGCTGCTGAAGTCGAGCTGCAGGCCCCGAGGGGATCCCCTCGGTCCAGCCTATGAGATCTGCTGCGACCCGTAGTTGTCTGCAGCGGGGAGAGCTGGGATTTGTAGTTTTAAGTAATAGTGGCCAGGTGCTCCTCTTTTTTTCTCCCATTTCTTGTCTTCAGACTCAAGATATTTCCGATCAAAAAGGCGAAATAGATCATCCTAGCCGTTCCCTGGTTTCTCACTTCCACCCATTTAGGCATTCTCTCACTCGAACATCTTCAATTAAAAATTAGGTAAGCCGGGCCTGACCTGTGGTGGCGCAGTGGATAAAGCGTCGATCTAGAAATGCTGAGGTTGCTGGTTCGAAACCTTGGGCTTGCCTGGTCAAGGCACATATGGGAGTTGATGCTTCCAGCTCCTCCCCCCTTCTCTCTGTCTCTCCTCTCTCTCTCTGTCTCTCCCTCTCCTCTCTAAAATGAATAAATAAATAAATAAACTAAGCTTTAAAAAAAAAAAAAAAATTAGGTAAGCCGGCCCTGGCCGGTTGGCTTAGTGGTAGAGCGTGGGACTGGTGTGCAGGAGTCTCGGGTTCGATTCCCGGCCAGGGCACACAGGAGAGGCGCCCATCTGCTTCTCCACCCCTCCCTTTCTCCTTCCTCTCTGTCTCTCTCTTCCCCTCCCACAGCCGAGGCTCCATTGGAGCAAAGTTGGCCCCGGCGCTGAGGATGGCTCCATGGCCTCTGCCTAAGGCGCTAGAATGCCTCTGGTTGCAACAGAGCCGCGCCCCCTGGTGGGCATGCTGGGTGGATCCCGGTCGGGCACATACGGTAGTCTGTCTGCCTCCATGTTTCCAACTTCAGAAAAATACAAAAATTAGGTAAGCAAAAAAAAAAAATAGGTAAGCCTGGTGTGCACAACTAGATGGAACGAGTTGATGCTTCTCGCCACTCTCTTTCTCTCTCTCTCTCTCTCTTTCTCTCTCTCTCCCTTTCCTCGTTCAGGAAAAAAAAAAAAGTTGATAAGCCTGTCCATAGTAACCTGCTTACACCTTTCCTAGACCTTGTGAAAATTTTTCCTACCTTTGTGGCAGAGATGTCAGGCTACCGATTTTCCAGCCTGAAGAGAAGGAAATAATATAGTTTCTTATGCTAAATGCTATATAAAAGCAATTTTTCTGTTTAATCCTCATAACGACTGGTAGAAAAGCAAGACTCATAGGGGTTAAGTAACTTGCCCCTAATCTCAAAGGGAATAGGTGGGAGGAGCCTAGATTGGAACATAGGTCTAGCTGGTGTAAATCAACCTCATTGTGAGTCCCACCAGTACGGGAAATTTTTATTGTGCTCTTAGAGCCAAGAACAGCATCTGACACTTAAGGTACCTTCAACATTAGGTCACAGCTTTTATTGAACACCAACTCTGTGCTAGATAGAGTTGTAGGCACTTGGGATATTCAGCAAACAAAATAGAGATCCCTATCCTCAACCCATAGCTATGGGTTGAGGATAAATAAATAATAAGTAACTGTACAGTGTATCAGAAAGCAATAAGTGCAGGGCATGGAGGGGCAAGATGAGGGAGACAGGGTGATGCATTTTAAAGAACCAATAAAAAGGTGGGGGGACGGCCTGACCTGTGGTGGCGCAGTGGATAAAACATCGACCTGGAAATGCTGAGGTCGCTGGTTCGAAACTCTGGGCTTGCCTGGTCAAGGCACATATGGGAGATGATGCTTCCTGCACCTCCCCCCTTCTCTCTCTCTCCTCTCTCTCTCTCTCTCCCCCCCTCCTTTCTAAAATGAATAAATAAATAAATTAAAAAAAAAAAAGGTGGGGAGAGGGATTAGCCATACAGCTAGAGATGGGAGTTATAACGAGGAGCTCGCTGATGCAGAGGCCCTAAGATTAAGGCATATATAGAATCTTGGAAATGTCAAGAAGATGAATGTGTTTGGAGTAAGGTACGAAGAATAAGAATGATGAGAGAAAAGAACATTTTCTTTTTTTCCCCCGATTATTACTTTTAATATAATAGGAAGTTATTGCAGCGTTTGGAGCAGAGGAGTAACATGATCTAACTCATTTTAAAAGGATCCCGTGCTTGCCTGACCTGTGGTGGCGCAGTGGATAAATCGTCGACCCAGAATGCTGAGGTCGCCAGTTCGAAACCCTGGGCTTGCCCGGTCAAGGCACATATGGGAGTTGATGCTTCCTGCTCCTCTCCACTTTCTCTCTCTCTCTCTCTCTCTCTCTCTCTCTCTCTCTCTCTCTCTCTCTCCTCCCTAAAATGAATAAATAAATTAAAAAAAAAAAAAGGATCCCGTGCTTTATGACACTAGGAGGCAATGGTTGCCACTGAGAGACCAGTTAGGCAACTGTTACATAATCCAATAGTAGCAGGTTGTCAATAAATATTTGTTGTTCACCCTGGCCAGTTAGCTCAGTTGATTAGCGTGTCCTCTATATAGGCCAAGGTTGCAGGTTTGATCCCTAGTCAAGGCGTGCGCGCGCACACACACACACACACACACACACACAGAGTAGAAAAGGCTTACTTTGAGTTGGCAATATAGTGGAGGTAAAGCATGTTGATGCAAGTACCAGATAGCCAGAGTTCAAGTCTATTACTCACCATGACTTTAGCAAAGTTATTTATCCTTTCTTTGTACCAGTTTACTCAGCTACAATATGGAAGTTGTATTACAGTGCCTACCTCATATGCAGATGATAAGAATAATATTTACCTTATAGGCTTGCACTGAGGTTGTTTTTTTTTTAAAGGCTTTATTTCTTTTTTTTAATTAATTAATTTATTTTTACAGTGACAGAGAGAGAGACAGATAGGGACAGACAGGAACGAAGAGAGATGAGAAGCATCAATCATCAGTTTTTCGTTGCGACACCTTAGTTTTTCATTGATTGCTCTCTCACATGTGCCTTGACCGTGGGCCTTCAGCAGACCGAGTAACCCCTTGCTTGAGGAGAGCCTTGCTCAAACCAGATAAGCCCGCGCCCAAGCTGGCAACCGCGAGTCTCGAACCTGGGTCTGCCACATCCCAGTGCGACGCTCTATCCACGGCGCCACCGCCTGGTCAGGCGAGGTTTTTTTTTTTTAATTTTATTTTATTTATTCATTTTAGAGAGGAGAGAGAGACAGAGAGAGAGAAGGGGGGGAGGAGCTGGAAGCATCAACTCCCATATATGCCTTGACCAGGCAAGCCCAGGGTTTCGAACCGGCGACCTCAGTATTTCCAGGTCGACGCTTTATCCACTGCACCACCACAGGTCAGGATGCACTGAGGCTTAATAGAGTTACTGTATGGAAAGGGCTAATAACAATGTCAATGTAGAGAGTCAGTGCAACATGAGTGTTAGCTCTGAGTATTGGGTGGGCAAGAAAGGCTTTTCTGAAGAGGTAACAGTTAAGACTCTAGGGGAAAAATATTGGGAGAATACACTCAGAGTTTCTTGGAGAAAAAAAAAATCCAAGTTAAAAGATGCTACTTTTTTTTTTTGTATTTTTCTGAAGCTGAAAATGGGGAGAGACAGTCAGACAGACTCCCGCATGCGCCCGACCGGGATCCACCCGGCACACCCACCAGGGGCGACGCTCTGCCCACCAGGGGGCAATGCTCTGCCCCTCCGGGGGGGGGGGTCGCTCTGTTGCGACCAGAGCCACTCTAGCTCCTGGGGCAGAGGCCAAGGAGCCATCCCCAGCAACCGGGCCATCTTTGCTCCAATGGAGCCTCGGCTGCGGGAGGGGAAGAGAGAGACAGAGAGGAAGGAGCAGGGGAGGGATGTTGAAGCAAATGGGCGCTTCTCCTGTGTGCCCTGGCCGGGAATCGAACCGGGGACTTCTGCACGCTAGGCCGACGCTCTACCACTGAGCCATCCGGCCAGGGCCCATTTTTTTCTTTTTTTTACACCCTCTTTGGAAAGCTGGCAGTACACTTTTCATCTGTAAGCCTCAGGGACAGAGAATGACTTGTCCTCAACATACCTTCTCAGAATTGGGAAGGAGGACAAGTCAAGTGCTAGGAAGGAAGTTGTTACCAGCATCATTGCTTCCCTTACTGATAAGTCAGTGAACAGGTTGATAAAGAAAGCAGGTTGGCCCTGGTCAGTTGGCTCAGTGGTAGAGCATCGGCCTGGTGTGCAGGAGTCCCAGGTTTGAGTGCCGGGTTCGATTCCCAGCCAGGGCACACAGGAGAAGCACCCATCTGCTTCTCCACCCCTTCCCCTCTCCTTCCTCTCTGTCTCTCTCTTCCCCTCCCGCAGCCAAGGCTCCACTGGAGCAAAGTTGGCCCGGGCACTGAGGATGGCTCTCTGGCCTCTGCCTCAGGCACTAGAATGGCTCTGATTGCAACAGAACAACGCCCCAGATGGGCAGAGCATCACCCCCTGGTGGGCATGCCGGGTGGATCCCGGTCGGGCGCATGCGGGAGTCTGTCTGACTGCCTCCCAGTTTCCAACTTCAGAAAAATACAAAAAACAAACAAACAAAACAGAAAAGAAAGCAGGTTGTATCCCCTTCCGGTGAAAATAGATGGCAGTCCTCACATGACCAAACTGTCTGGCAGTAAGAAGCTCCATCCTCAAGCTCCATCTTCAGACCCACCTCCTTCAAGGAACCTCCAGAGCAGGGAGAGGGAAGCCTTCCCAAGTGTTGGGTGAGCTCTTAGAAGTGGTAATAAACACATAGGGTGGTTTGTTATAGAGACAGTGTGCAGGGCTTGCTGACTGGAATATGTTACTAGTCTTCCTTGCACAAAGCAGGAGATATAGGCCCCTGGTTCTGCCATTTATGTCAATCATTTTATTTATTTATTTATTTATTTATTTTGTATTTTTCTGCAGCTGGAAATGAGGAGGCAGTCAGACAGACTCCCGCATGCGCCCAACCGGGATCCACCCGGCACGCCCACCAAGGGGCGATACTCTGCCCATCCGGGGCGTCGCTCTGCTGCGACCAGAGCCACTCTAGCGCCCAAGGCAGAGGCCACAGAGCCATCCCCAGCACCCAGGCCATCTTTGCTCCAATGGAGCCTTGGCTGCAGGAGGGGAAGAGAGAGACAGAGAGGAAGGAGAGGGGGAGGGGTGGAGAAGCAGATGGGCTCTTCTCCTGTGTGCCCTGGCCGGGAATCGAACCCTGGACTTTCGCACGCCAGGCCGATGCTCTACCACTGAGCAAACCAGCCAGGGCCAATCATTTTAATTTTGGCTTGACCTGTGGTGGCACAGTGGATGAAGTGTTGACCTGGAATGCTGATGTCACAAGTTTGAAACCCTGGGCTTGTCCTGTCAAGGCACACATGAGAGTTGATGCTTCCTGCTCCTCCCCACTTCTCTCTCTCTCTCTCTCTCTCTCTCCTCTTTAAAATGAATAAATAAAAATAAAAGAAAATTTCACTGGGCCTTGACTTCCATTATAAAAATAGATCTCAAAAGTTCCTTCCATTGCCTGACCTGTGGTGGAGCAGTGGATAAAGCATGTCAACCTAGAAAGCTGAGGTCACTCATTCAAATCCTGGGCTTGCCAGGTCAAGGTACACATGAGAAGCAACTACTATGAGTTGATGCTTCCCATTCCTCCCACCACCCTTCTGTCTCTGTCTCTCTCCCCTCTCTCAAAAATCAATAAATAAAATCTTAAAAAAAAAATTCCTTCCAGCACTTTTTGAAATGTGATTTCTAGTCTAAAATCAAAACTAGTTGCTCTTTTGCCCACAAACCTCTTCAATTTTTCTTGTCTATTCAACTCCAGCAAGGCACCTTGAAATGGATCTAGTCAAGAGACAGGGGACTTCAAAGCATTCTGCAGCTATGAGCAGAAATCTCCATCTAGATGCACATGGACATATGGCAGAGTCAACCTGACTTTGGTTTTCTTTGCTGAAGGAGAGCAAAATGACTGAATACCCCTAGGTTCCTCGTTGGCTAACAGTTCATGGAGATTTTCCCGTTAATATGGGAGTTCAAAAAGACTCCAGTGTTTGAAATAGGATACTTCGGCAGTGAGGAGAGCTGGAGATCTCAAAATCCATTTTGTCAATGAATTTTCATTACGGTTTGAAGTAGCTAAAAGATTTACCAAGTTGGCTTTTCACCTATATCATCTAATCCTCTTAACTGCTCTGTCTGTGGGGTATGTGTTACTATTCCCATTGAAGAGATAAGGAAACCAAGGCTTGGAGAAGGTAATGAATTAGCCAAATGTCCGGTTTAGATGGTTAGTGCTGGAGCCTGCATTTGAATCCAAAGTGTGTCTTTCTTCCTCTCACTCTGCTACCAGAGGCCTGTACTTCAAAAGCTCCCGTGTTTCCTTCCTAAGCTGTTGTGAGGGTCTCTAAAACAGACAGGTGAGCCACCTCTTCTTTTTGAGAAAAGCCACAGAAAACTTATGGAGACTAGAGAGAATGCAGATGCGCGGGCAGGTATACCCCGAAAACGGCCTGCTTATTTGGCTCCCCAGAAATGCATGCAACGACCTATAACCCGCCCCCTTTAAGGGCGATCCGGAAGGCCGGACCCTGCAGGCAGCAAAGAGGGGAGCGGTTGGCTGCCTCGCTCTTCCGGGCTCCAGCGAAGAGCGAAGGCTCAAGCCCCGCCCTCATTGGGGTGGGGCCACAGCCCGGACTAGCCTAAGCCGCTGCAGGTAATTCAGTCTGGGGCTGGGGGTCACAGGACACGATCCTGGGGCGGGGGCGGCCCTATCCTTGGCGAGTGGGCCCGGCCGGATGCGGAGGGCCTCCTCCAGCTCTAGCCCGGGCATATTAACAGAAAGGAGGTGGCTTGTTCTCTCCCGACCCTGTCTCCTGTCTCCTGTTGTTGCCACGCAGGGATGGGACTAGGGGAGATATCCTTGCCCTTGAGAGGTGTATCCCACTAAGCTTTAGACTTTGGGGACAGCAGTCGTGACTTAGGCCAAGGTTGGCAACATCCATTCATCTTTCAGAAATCTCATCCATTTTCTTCATTCACTCATCCCTCCCCTCTGCTCTATCCTAGACCCATAAGTAGGTTCTCTGAAGGAATCAGGCCTGGTTCTCTTGGAATTTAGTGGAACTTAGTCTACAATCTAGCCTAGAGACTTTTACAAAAGTAATTACATTCAGGGTGATCCTTGCAATGATGGTGGTTTAATAGATACCTTCAGAGAGAGAAGAAAGTAATTTGAGGCTAAGTGGAAAGCAACAAATCAGTGAAGATTTTTCTGAGGAGGGTTCAATCAAAAGGGGCTGTAGAGATAGACTAGGAGTTTGCTAGTTGACAGGAAGGGAAGGAACATTTCAGGGAGGGGAAGCAGCAGGAATGCAAATTATGAAAGAGTTTGTCATGTTAGAGAACCAACAAATATAGCAAGAACAAGATCAATAAAGCAAGAAATTGTGGAGGTGAGTTCCTGGAAAGAAGGTTGGGACCAGAAAGCTTTGAATGTGATGACGAGGCCAAGATTTATTGTACACTTCAGTATTCCTCAGGCTTTTAAAATGTTTTATCTTTTGATAAACATAAACAGGACTTCTGAAATTTTAACTATGGCTCTTTCCCATGAAAATGACAAGTACACAGAAAACTTTAGCCAACTCTTCTGTAATTGTGTGAGGAAAGTTGTGTTACATTTGCCTCCCAAATATAACTTTATATTTAAAAGTTGGTAAGGTGTATTCCGATTAATTAGATCCTAGAAATTGGTACATCAACAGGAAAGGTTTTAAAGAGGGAAGGGACCTACTTTGTTCTGTGCTTTGGGTAGAAGATAATAGTAAATGTCTAAAAAGTGCCTTTCTTTCTTGTATGTAGGATACCATGAAGCTGCTGCCAGTCCTGGAGCCTGGAGACAAGCCCAAGAAAGCAACATGGTCTGTAAGGAAGGATTCAGACAGAGAAAAACATAAGTTTTGTTTCATTTATAAGTAGTTTACTAACATATTTAAACATCTATGAACAAGGGTAGAGATGAAATTATCTGCAGTTCCTGGTGATTAGACTCAAACTGTCTGAGAAGGTCTTCAGAGGAAAGATAGTGGGGCAATAATTATCAGAAGCAGCTGCTGATTTTATTAAATCCATTCACCAGGAAGAGGAAGGCACTGACCATCTGGCATCCTCCACTTCAACACTATGTCTTCCCCCCAAGCTGTGACTGATTTTTCAGATTTTTTTCGGGAAGCAGATTTAGATTAAACTGGCTTCACTATTTCTTGGCTGCTTGCTCAGTCAGCCTTTCATTCAACAACGAACACTGTCCTGACAGAGGCAGCTGCCATGTACGTGCTGGATATACAAAGGTGAATAGCCTCACTGTAGTGAGGGCTACAGACAGAGCAGGTGATGGTGATGAAATGTGATCAGTGCTGACCACAGAAGGCTGTAGAGAGGGAGCATTGCTTCTGCAGGACTTTGGAAGAGAGTGTCTAGCTGGCTTTCCTGTGTCCACTCTCGGCTTCCTACGCAACATAAATCTGATCATGGCATTCCCTAGTTTAAAAGTCTTGTGTCTCCCCCATTGGTCTTAGGATCAAAACCAGAGTCCTTAAAGTGGCCCCCTGAGCCCTGCATGATCTGTGCCTGCCTGTCTTTCCAACCTCAAATCTCTGGACTCATCCTTTGTTCTCTGTCTCTTCCTTAACATGCCTTGCACAGTTCCACTCAGCAAGTGTATATTCTAGTACTATATTCCTTGTACTCCTTTAGAGTGAAATTGAAATGAAACAGATATTCGTAAAATTATCTGTCTTAAGTTTCTCTTCTCAACTAGTCTGTAAGGGCTATGAAGGCAGGAACTTTTTGTCTTGTTTACCATGTATCTGGGTGGCTTTGTGCTCTTAGGTAAGTTATTTCATCTTTTTAAGCCTTGGGTCCTCTGTTGTAAAACTCAGATGATGATAATAGTACTATCCTTGCCCTGGCCAGATAGCTCGGTTGGTTAGGGCATTGTCCCGGAGCACAAAGGTGCTGGTTCAATCCCTGGTCAGGGCACATACAGGAACAGATCAATGTTCCTGTCTCTTTCTTTCTTTCTTTCTTTCTTTCTTTCTTTCTTTCTTTCTTTCTTTCTTTCTTTCTTTCTTTCTTTCTTTCTCTCTTTTTCTTTCTATTTCTGCTCTCACAAAAGTCAGTAAATATAGCATACCAGGCAGTGGCACAGTAGATAGAGTGTCAGACTGGGACACGGAAAGACCCAGGTTCGAGACCCCGAGGTCGCCAGCTTGAGCGCAGGCTCATCTGGTTTGAGCAAGGCTTACCAGCTTGAGCCCAAGGTCGCTGGCTCGAGCAAGGAGTTACTCGGTCTGCTGTAGTCCCCTGGTCAAGGCACATATGAGAAAACAATCAATGAACAACTAAGGTGCCACAACGAAGAATTGATACTTCTTATCTCTCTCCCTTCCTGTCTGTCTGTCCCGGTCTGTCCCGCTGTCTGGGAAAAAAAAATCAGTAAATATACATCAAAAAAATTATAAAAGAAAACTCAGAAAAAAGGAAAACAATACAGTCCTCAAAGGGGTTTTGGGCAGATTAAGTGAAAATAGGGTTGTAACGAAGTGAGCAGTATGCGTAGTCCATTATTAGTAACTACTCAGGTGGTAATGGGATCTGTGATCTGGACATCGGAAGAGACACCTGGAAAAGAAATAGAAATTTTGGGAATCACTGATGAATATATATATATATATATATATATATATTTATTTATTATTTATTTATTTTTTTTAAGGGACAGAGAGAGAGAGAGAGGGATAGACAGGCAGGAATGGAAAGAGATGAGAAGCATCAATCATTAGTTTTTTGTTGCAACACCTTAGTTGTTCATTGATTGCTTTCTCATATGTGCCTTGACGGTGGGCATTCAGCAGACTGAGTAACCCTTTGTTCAAGCCAGTGACCTTGGGTTCAAGCTGGTGAGCTTTTGCTCAAACCAGATGAGCCCGTGCTCAAGCTGTCGACCTCGGGGTCTGGAACCTGGGTCCTCCGCATCCCAGTCCAACGCTCTATCCACTGCGCCACCGCCTGGTCAGGCAATTGATGAATATATTGATGAGTGGTAACTGAAGCCACCAGGTACAGGTAAAATTGATCAGGTAAGCAAATGCAGACTGAGGAATTAGACTCCAAGGGTGCTGAGGGTTAGGAAGAGGCTGGCGGGAAAGGAATCAGAGAACGAAACGAAACAAAAAGAACAGCCAGAAAAATGGGTAGAGAACCAAAAGGGAAGGGAGTGGGGCAGCTAGCTAAGGAGAGGTACAAGAAGGAGGGAGGAGCCAGAGAGGTCAAGATAAGACAAGGCCTTAAAAAAAGCTACAGAATTGGCTTTTCCAACCAGGATGCTTGAAGTATGTTTTCTCAGTCATAATTCAGAATAAGTTTAGACAGTGGGATGACTGGATCCTGTATTTGACTTTTTCCAAGTCCTAGCTTTGGCTTCCATCAGGTTAAGCTTTAGGAGTAATCTGGAAAAGCTCTTAAAATCAGTGAACTCTGGAGAATATTACTTAACAACGGGAAGCCTTGCTGGCATGCGGCAAGAGCGTTGGGGCTGATGATTCCTGTGTGTTTGCACATAAAACTTTAGCCACCGTTTACAGAGTCCTTTCCTGCATGGTTCCAAGACTTCATTTGACTCTCTATAAGTAGGAACTGTGGCTCTCCTCATTTTACAAACAAGGAAACTTGGCCCTGGCTGGTTGGCTCAGTGGTAGAGCGTCGGCCTGGCATGCAGAAGTCCCGGGTTCGATTCCCGGCCAGGACACACAGGAGAAGCGCCCATCTGCTTCTCCACTCCTCCTCCTCTCCTTCCTCTCTGTCTCTCTCTTCCCCTGCCGCAGCCAAGGCTCCATTGGAGCAAAGATGGCCCGAGCACTGGGGATGGCTCTGTGGCCTCTGCCTCAGGCGCTAGAGTGGCTCTGGTCGAGACATAGCGACACCTGGATGGGCAGAGCATCGCCCCCTGGTGGGCAGAGCGTCGTCCCCTGGTGGGTGTGCTGGGTGGATCCCGGTTAGACGCATGCGGGAGTCTGTCTGACTGTCTCTCCCCGTTTCCAGCTTCAGAAAAATGGGGGGGAAATTTTTTTTTTAATAAATAAATAAAAATTAAAAAAAAAAAACAAGGAAACTTCGCTTCAGAAAGGTTAAGTGACTTCCAAAAGGTCACACATCTAGAAAGCACCTGAACTGGGATTTGAACTAGGTCTGTCTGAATTCATAAACTGTGGTCAGAACTACCATCCTGGCCTCAGACACACCACAGAACATTTTTGGGTGTCCGTTTCTCTGCCTGTCTATGAGATGGGGACAATTTTACCCCTGTGTATCACCATTAGGTTAATGTAAAATGAAAGTAATAACAAAATTGAAAACTCAAAGTTTGTGTGCAAATGGAGGCTACTGTTATTAGTCAGGGATGGATGCAGTTTCAAGTGTCTGTGTCTGTATAAGATCCTTCATTCTTATGTATATGTCATGGAGTAGAAAGGACACACTGCTGCATTTATTCTCTGCTCAGGCCTGAATACATCCTTCTAATGACAGGTATACCTTGACCCCCCCTGGAGAGAGGCCATGTGCTCGGGTTGGCCACAGTTGCTCGTATTTACCCCCAGTTGGTGATGCCAAGAGAGGGAAGGTCTTCATTGTTGGGGGAGCAGATCCAAACAGGAGCTTCTCAGATGTGCACACCATGGATCTGGGTAAGACCAGCGGCTGCGGAGCCTGTGCCTGCAGCCAGGGAGCAGGGCTTTGTGCTCTTGGCCATGACCAGAGCATTCCTAGGTACACCAGTTCAGACCAGACAGCAGGGTTTTCCTCTAAGAAAATGAACATCACTGAGACGTCCTTAAGGTCTCAGCAGACCCCTGAACACACCCACCCAACCAGTACATCCTTGTTTTGGGAGAAAGAGTTCATATAGAGCCCTGAACATCCAGCCACTCATTTATCAAGTATTTCTCTGGGAAACATTGGTGACTCCACTTCCTCTTCTATCCTCGTGTCCAATGAATCACGAAATCCTAAACAGTTCTCTCTCCATCCATGTCTGTCCCTTTCTACTACGACTGTAGTTCAAAAACTGATACCTTTCAACTAAATATTATATCAGCCTCCTCTCTGATCTCCCTCCTTCCAAGTCTACCCCCTCTACAATGCATTTTCCACACCTAGCCAGAGAATTCTGTCTAAAATACAAATCTGACCATGTCACTCCTATATTTCAAGCCTTTCCCAACTTCATTGCTTGGCTCTCCCAAACCCCCTTTTGCTACACCAAGTGTCCTTCAGAGTCTTGAACACATCTTAATCTCGGGTCTCCAAACCTTTGCACATATTATTGTTCCCTCTGCCTGGAAGAATCTTCTCTCTGTGATCATCTAGCTACTATGCATCTTTCAGATTTCTGATTTATAAGAAATACATATTTTTGTCCACAGTTCCTGGCTCAAAGCTCCCAAAGCCCTTGACATTTTCTAAGCATTGAGAGTGCTAAAGGTGTCTTTTGTTATATTGATGAGGTGACTTTTGGTACCTAAGGATGTGGGCCAGTCACCAGGAGCCCCAACCTGGTGATTAGAGAGTTGGGACTTTCAGTAATACCTCCCCACACAGCCCCAAAATACTCCCCACATCCCTCCCCCACCACCTCTAGGGAGGGGAGAGGCACTGGAGGGGCTGGAGTTTGACTCAATTGCCAGTGGTCAATGATTTAATCAATCATGCCTATGTGATGAAGCCTTCATAAAACTGCAAGAGGACAGGGTTCAGAGAGCTTCCGGGGCAGTGACCACATGGAGAGCGGCACACCTGGAGAGGGCATGGAAATACCAGTCCCGTTCCCACACGCCTTGCCCTGTGCGTCTCTTCCATCTGGCTGTTCCTGAGGTATATCCTTCTACCATAAACTGGTGATCGAGTAACATGTTCCTCTGAGTTCTGTGATCTGCTCTAGCAAATTAATTGAACCTAAGGAGAGGGGGGTTATGGGAACCTCTCATTTAGAGCCAGTCAGTAAGAAGTGCAGGTGAACAACCAGAGATGGGGACAGGGGCTGGGACTGAAAGTTCCAACCCTCTAATCCAGTGGTAGTCAACCTGGTCCCTACTGCCCACTAGTGGGCATTCCAGCTTTCATGGTGGGCGGTAGCAGAGCAAACAAAGTATAAATAAAAAGATAGATTTAACTATAGTAAGTTGTTTTATAAAGATTTATCCTTCCAAACTTAGCGAAAATCCGACATAAAGTACTTGGTAAGTAATTATTATTATATACTTATATACTTTAACTTGCTGTAACTCTGCTTTATAAATTTTATAAAGTAAAATTACTTCCTTACTTTATAAATTACCATTACCGTGGAACCGGTGGGTGATTAGAAAATTTTACTACTAACAGAGATACAAAAGTGGGTGGTAGGTATAAAAAGGTTGACTACCCCTGCTTTAATCCTTGGATACTTTCATAAAGTTACCTCATTGAGGCCTGACCTGTGGTGGCGCAGTGGGATAAAGCGTCGACCTGGAACACTGAGGTCGCCAGTTTGAAACCTTGGGCTTGCCTGGTCAAGGAACATATGGGAGTTGATGCTTCCTGCTCCTCCCCCTTCTCTCTCTCTCTCTGTCTCTCTCTCTCACTCCTCTCTCTCTAAAAAATCAATAAATAAAATATTAAAAAAAAAAAAAGTTACCTCATTGACAAAAACTCAGGTGTGATTAACCGGGGCTTGTTACATACCTTGACCTGTCTCACCACTTAGGAAATGCCAAGGGTTTTAGGAACTCTGTGGGAAAAGATGGCCACCTAAGTCCAGGAATTTGTTTGAAAGCCAAACTCTTGGGAGGGAGGATTTGATTGGCCCATCTGTGGTCAAGTGACTACTTCTGACACAATCAGTTAAGGCTAGAAAGTCAAGTGTTGCAGTACAAATGGGTCTTCTGAGTTCCATCCCTGTGGTTGGGAAAATGGGACAGTTTCCATAGAGAGGGTTTGTGGACGGTCCCCAAAGTGTCTAATATAAAACTTTTTGGAGTTTGACCAGATTACCTTTAAGCGATCTGATGGCTGTTCATTTATGCTCTTGACACTTCTTCTCCTCACTCCCCTCCCCCAAGTTGCCAACAGTCAAAGCAGTTGGCAGCCCTGGCCCTGGCCACTTAACTCGGTTGGTTAGAGAGTCACCTCAGAATGAAAAGGAGATGGGTTCGATCCCCAGTCAGGGCATATATAGGAGGTGACCAATGAATGCACAACTAAGTGGAACAGAAAGATGAACGCCTCTTCTCTCTCCCTTCCTCTCTCTGTGTCTCTCAAATCAATCAATAAATACTTTTCAAAAAAAGAAAAAAGCAGCTGGCAGCCCCAGTCTAGAAACTGAGTGAAATGTTTTCTAGGGACACACCGGTGGGACTTAGCCGCCTCGGAGGGCCTCTTGCCCCGGTACGAGCATGCCAGCTTCATTCCCTCTTCCACACCTCACAGCATCTGGGTGTTTGGAGGTGCCAACCAGTCAGGAAATCAAAACTGCCTACAAGTTCTGAATCTTGGTAAGTAGCCAAAGGTTATTTTACTTACCTAAATAAATAAATAAAATTCCTATTTTGCCCTGGTGGGTAGCTTCGGTTGGAGCATCATTCCAGTGTGCCGGGGTTGCGGGTTTGATCCCGGGCCAGGGCACATGTGGGAGGCAATCAATGGGTGCATGAATAAAGTGGAGCAGCGAGTCAGTGTTTCTCTCTCTCTCTCTCCCTCTCTCTCTAAATCAATAAAATAAAATTTTTAAATTCCAATTTTATTTCCTGTAGTAAAACCCATTTGGATTGTTCTGAATTATCTATTGAACTTTGCTGACCTCATAGAAAACAGGAATTTTAACTTCTAGCCGAATCTGAAAATAACAGAATTGCATTTTGTTTTCTTAGTAACATGTACAATTATCAGCTTCTTTTTTTTTTTTAAGGACTTTATTAATTTAATTTTTAGAGAGGAGAGAGACACAGAGAGAGAGAGAACGAGGGAAAAGGGAGAGAGAGAGAGAGGAGAGAGAGAGAGAGAGAGAGAGAGAGAGAGAGAAGGGGGAGGAGCAGGAGCAGGAAGGATCAACTCCCTTGACTGGGCAAGCCCAGGGTTTCGAACCAGCGACCTCAGTGTTCCAGGTTGACGCTTTATGCTCTGCGCCACCACAGGTCAGGCTACAATTATCAGCTTCTTAAAAGCCAAAGTTGGAAGAGACTTTAGAGAACAGCTATGTTGGGTGAGCAACTCAGATCCAGGGGAAGCGACTTTTCTAAAGTCTCTAGAGGTTCAGTCATTCAGCCATCTAGTCAAGGGCTAGAACCTGTTACCTAGATCAAGAGGACATGTGGCTAAATCTAGAAACTTTTTTTGGTGTGTGTGTGTGTATTTTTCTGAAGTTGGAAACGGGGAGGCAGTCAGACAGACTCCTGCATGCGCCTGACTGGGATCCACCCGGCAAGCCCACCAGGGAGCAGTGCTCTGCCCATCTGGGGCATTGCTCTGTTGCAATCAGAGCCATTCTAGTGCCTGAGGCAGATGCCATAAAGCCATCCTCAGCACCCGGGCCAACTTTGCTCCAATGGAGCCTTGGCTGCGGGAGGGGAAGAGAGAGACAGAGAGGAAGGAGAGGGGGAGGGGTGGATAAGCAGATGGGCGCATCTCCTGTGTGCCCTGACCGAGAATCGAACCCGGGACTCCTGCATGCCAGGCCGATGCTCTACCACTGAGCAAACAGGCCAGGGCCTGGAAGCATTTTTGTTATCCCAACTCAGGAGGTCAGGGGACTGTTTGCTATTGGCAGTATATCTTTTAAAATTTTTATTTTACTTATTCATTTTAGAGAGGAGAGAGAGATACAAAGAGAGAGAGAGAGAGAGAGAGAGAGAGAGACAGTGGGGAGCAGCTGGAAGCATCAATTCCCATATGTGCCTTGACCAGGCAAGCCCAGGGTTTCGAACTGGCGACCTCAGCATTTCCAGGTCAACACTTTATCCACTGCGCCACCACAGATCAGGCATGAGCAGTATATCTTGTAATGAATTATCTGGTCTAAAATGCCAGTGGTGCCTGACCTAGATCCTCCTTGTGTATTTCTTTTTCTTTTTTTGTGACAGAGACAGAGACAGAGAGAGGGACAGATAGGGACAGACAGACAGAAAGGGAGAAAGAGGAGAAGCATCAATTCTTTGTTGCGGCACCTTAGTTGTTCCTTGATTGCTTTCTCATATGTGCCTTGATCAGGGGGCTTCAGCAGAGCGAGTGACCCCTTGCTCAAGCCAGCGACCTTGGGCTCAAGCTGGTGAGCTTTTGCTCAAACCAGATGAGCCCACACTCAAGCTGGCGACCTCGGGGTTTTGAACTGGATCTTCCATGTCTCAGTCCGACACTCTATCCACTGTGCCACCGCCTGGCCAGCTCCTTGTATATTTCTGTTAGCCAAAAAGTGCAAAGTTTTCGACTAGTCTTATTGGTAGTTCTATCACAGAGGTGGTAGTTTAGGAACATCACTACTGAGTGGATGTTGTTGAACCACCAATGGAAGGCGGACTTTTTTCCCCCCAATTGATTTTAGAGAGAGAGGAAGTGAGGGAGAGAGAAACATTGATTCACTGTTCATTTATTTATGCACTCATTGGTTGATTCCTCTATGTGCCCTGACCGAGGATTGAACCCACAACCTTGGCATTTTGGGACAATGTTCTAACCAACTTAGCTACCCGGCCAGGACCTGGACTTGTTCTTTTTTGTTAGTTAAAATATTGTTGTTTTCTCTTTATAATTTATATTCATTGAAATATATTTGAAAAATGTAAATAAGTGGACAAAAGCCATCCACAGGCCCTGGCTCAGTGGTGAAGTATTGGCCTAGCATGTGAATGTTCTGGTTTAATTCCTGGTCAAGGCACACAGGAGAAGCTCCCATCTGCTTCTTCACCCCTCCCCCCTTACTTCTCTCTCTCTCTCTTTCTATTTCTCTCTCTCTTCCCCTTCTGCAGCCGTGGCTTAATTGGAGCGAGTTGGCCCCAGGTGCTGAGGATGACTCCATGGCCTCCACCTCAGGCGCTAGGCTCAGTTGCTGAGCAACGGAGCAATGCCCCAGATGGGCAGAGCATCGCCTCCTAGTGGGCTTGCCAGATGGATTCTGGTTGGGGTGCATGCAGGAATATTTCTCTGCCTCCCCTCCTCTCACTGAATTAAAAAAAAAATGCCATCCACAATCCTATGACATTAAGGCTATTAACATTTTTGTGTACTTTCTGTCTTTTCTCTGCATCTTTATAAGCCTGAGATCATGTTATTTCACCACTATCCTATTGTATCTTTTTCCTTTTAATTTCATAATTACTGCATAAATGATGTCCTATTAGCAACAGTGTTTTGTTAACATCAGTTTTAATGGCTGCATAACACTCCATTTTATGACAATGCCATAATTCTCCTGTGTTTTTTTTTTAACATTTAGGCTGTTTTCAGATTCTTATCATTATAAATAAAAAACAGTGAACCTCTTTGTTCAGAATACATTGTTTGTATTTCAATTATTGTCTAGAATTCACACCCACAAATAATAATTTAAAAAAACTAAGTGAAACACTGTGAACTTTGAGACTTTTTTTTTTTTTTTTTTTTTTACAGAGGCAGAGATAGACAGGGACAGACAGACAGGAACAGAGAGAGATGAGAAGCATCAATCATCAGTTTCTCGTTGCGCGTTGCGACTTCTTAGTTGTTCATTGATTGCTTTCTCACACGTGCCCTGACCGCGGGCCTTCAGCAGACCGAGTAACCCCCTGCTGGAGCCAGCGACCTTGGGTCCAAGCTGGCGAGCTCTTTGCTCAAGCCAGATGAGCCTGCGCGCGACCTCTGGGGTCTCGAACCTGGGTACTTCCGCATCCCAGTCCGACGCTCTATCCACTGCGCCACCGCCTGGTCAGGCTGAACTTTGAGACTTTTGATATGTGCTACCTAATTGCTATCCAGAAAGATTTTTCCAATTTATCTACAGTGCTTGTATTACTCCCAACTGATGTTGAATTTATTATTTTAAATGACTACTAATTTGCTTAGGCAAACAGCTTGTATCTGATTGTTCAAATATGCATTTTGTTAACTACTGGTAACCTGGATATATTTTCACATGACAGTCAATTCTTGTCCAATTCCATCAACAGATTTATTTTGAACAATAGCTAGTCTTCCCTGTCCCTTTTGGATAGTAGTAGTTTCTACCTTGTTAAGTTTGGCAAGAATTTAAATTAACTCAACATCTGGCACAAGGTTAATGCTCAGTAATGGTTGTCATGGTTGATGTAGCTATAGTTTGGCAGATAGAAATCTATCTGGGACTCTGGCCTTTTTTAATGGCATTTATTTCAATAAAATACACTGAGAGCCTGACCAGGCAGTGGCACAGTGTCTAGAGTGTCAGACTGGGATGCGGAGGACCCAGGTTCAAGACCCCGAGGTCGCCAGCTTGAGTGCGGGCTCATCTGGTTTGAGCAAAGTTCACCAGCTTGGACCCAAGGTTGCTGGCTTGAGCAAGGGGTTACTGGGTCTGCTGTAGCCTCACGGTCAAGGCACATATGAGAAAGTAATCAATGAACAACTAAGGTGTCGCAACAAAAAACTAATGATTGATGCTTCTCATCTCTCTCTGTTCTTGTCTGTCTGTCCCTATCTATCCCTCTCTCTAACTCTCTCTCTGTCTCAGTAATAAAAACAAAACAAAACAAAAAAATACACTGAGAATTTTGAAAGTCTCTATCAAAGGAATTGATTTTCCTCCAGATCCTTTTTCTCTCCTAGAAAGTATAATCTGATACTGTGCCCAAGGCATATGACAAATGAAAGTGAATCATTAGTTGCTTTTGTTGCCAAGGGAAGTCTGTCAGATGGCTCAGGATTCCTTTGTGATTATTTGCGTTGGCACTGTTGCAGCAACACAATCCCAGGATCTTCTAATCCTGGAGGTTGTGGACCGTCTAACTCTCCCCAGTATCCAAAAGGTCCCCAAGATCTGTAGTTCTAGAGACAATTGCATTTGGCTGTGGTTATAGGCTGAGATTTGTTTGGTCTCCAGGTTCATGTCTGAGCCCCACGCATATTACAAATGTGTCATAGGCGACTTTGAATATATTTTTTTCTTTTTCTTTTTTTCTTTTTACAGAGACACAGAGAGAGGGATAGACAGGAACAGACAGACAGAAACGGAGAGAGATGAGAAGCATCAATCATCAGTTTTTCGTTGCTATACCTTAGTTGTTCATTGATTGCTTTCTCATATGTGCCTTGACCATGGGCCTTCAGCAGACCGAGTAACCCCTTGCTTAAGCCAGCGACCTTGGGTCCAAGCTGGTGAGCTTTGCTCAGACCAGATGAAGCCGTGCTTAAGCTGGCAACCTCAGGGTCTCGAACCTGGGTCCTCCGCATCCCAGTCTGACACTCTATCCACTGCGCCACCACCTGGTCAGGCCAACTTTGTATATTGAATGAAGACTTTTACAAAAGGCACAGAATTTGCTAGGCAAGAAATAATTCCTGGTATGTTATGGTAGAGAGAGTATGGGAGTCTTGACATATCTGTCAAGACTTGTTCAAATCCCTACTCTGCTACTAACAAGCTGTGACCTGGAGGGAAGATTTAAGTTTTCTGAACTTCAGTTCCCTGGACTGCTAAGTGGAGACACTTTCTGCAAACCTCTCAGGGTTGAGTGAGGATAGTGGGGGTGGCAGAGTGCTCAGGGCAATGATTCTGCAAAAGAAAGGTGCTCAATTAATGCATCCATTTTTATAAAATTTGTAGCTTTTCAGTCTCGGGTATTTGGGTCTATCTAGGCAAATTCTAAGAATCACCCCCTACCCATCCTTGACTTTGGTAGCATGGGAACACTGCCTTGACCTACGCCGTCCTGCTTGGGAATTGAGGTTTGGAAGGTGACCCTGCCCAGTCCCAGAGTCAGGGTCAGAGGCCCCTCAGTCTGGGTATTTTATTTATTTATTTATTTATTTATTTATTTATTTATTTATTTTTACAGAGGCAGAGAGAGTCAGAGAGAGGGATAGACAGGGACAGACAGACAGGAACAGAGAGAGAAGAGAAGCGTCAATCATCAGCCTTTCACCGCGACACCCCAGTTGTTCATTGATTGCCCTCTCATATATGCCTTGACCATGGGCCTTGTGCAGACCGAGTAACCCCTCGTTCAAGCCAGCAACCTTGGATCCAAGCTGGTGAGCTTTGCTCAAACCAGATGAGCCCACACTCAAGCTGGCAACCTCAGGGTCTTGAACCTGGGTCCTTCTGCATCCCAGTCCAACGCTCTATCCACTACACCACCACCTGGTCAGGCAGTCTGGGTATTTTAAATGCCTCCCTTCTCTCTGGGCCAGAAACCAAGACTTGGACCACACCAGAGACAACCACCCCGCCACCATCCCCAAGAACATTCCACACATCATCGGCAGCCATTGGAAACCGGCTATATGTCTTTGGGGGCGGAGAGAGAGGTGCCCAGCCCGTGCAAGATGTGAAGCTTCATGTGTTTGACGCAAGTATGGATGGGTGGGCATCTTGGGACTGACACTTACCTGGTCCACAGCTTACCTGATAGGAAGCAGAGGTTAGAAAATGACATCCTGGCAGCATGTTTCACTTCTAGATTTCTTCAGTATGACCCTAAGTTGGTATCTTCTTCCCACAGCCAAATTTGCATTTAAAAGAGTATAAATGATCAATTTTAAAAATTTGAACAATATTGTTTATAAAGTAAAAAATAATAGTTCCGCCTGACCTGTGGTGGCACAGTGGATAAAGCGTTAACCTGGAATACTGAGGTCACCGGTTCAGAACCCTGGGCTTGCCTGGTCAAGGCACATACAAGCAATCAATGAACAACTAAAGTGAAGCAACTAGGAGTTGATACTCCCCCCCCATAAAATCAATAAGTTTAAAAAAATATATTTTTAAATAAATAAATAAAAGTTTCTCCTTTAATCTTTCTTTCCCACTCCGCAGACAGAGGTGAACATAGTTGGCAGTTCCTAATATTTCCTTCCACACTTTCCTGTGCATTTATACATCATACATATAAGTGTATTATGAACATGTATGAAGTTTGAAATTAAATTGAAAAAACACATACATGAAATCAAATTATAAATAACATTCTGCAGCTTACTTTTGCAGAGGCAAGGATAGATCTTAGTGGCTGAAGCCACTTGACCTAGACACAGGACCAGATCTGACATACACTTTTCTGCGTTACTTTAGCCTAGTTGCTTAATCTCTCTAGGCCAGGGGTAGTCAACCTTTTTATACCTACCGTCCACTTTTGTTTCTCTGTTAGTAGTAAAATTTTCTAACTGCCCACCAGTTCCACAGTAATGGTGATTTATAAAGTAGGGAAGTAACTTTATAAAATTTATAAAGCAGTTACAGGAAGTTAAAGCATATAATAATAATTACTTAACAAGTACTTTGTGTCGGATTTTTGCTAAGTTTGGCAGAATAAATCTTTATAAAATAACTTACTATAGTTAAATCTATCTTTTTATTTATACTTTGGTCGCTCTGCTACCACCCACTATGAAAACTGGAACGCCCAATAGTGGGCGGTAGGGACCAGGTTGACTACCACTGCTCCAGGCTTTAGTTTGTTGATCTGTAAATAGAAGTAGCAACAGTGCCTATTTAAGGATATTGTCCTAAAAAAGAACACTCTGAAAGCCTGCCATAGAAGAAGCAGACCTGTTCTTTCTAAGTCTCTGGCAGGTCTAGGTTGAAGCTCAAGGGAGGTCTTTATAAATCAAATCAAGGAATGATTTCCTAATGCCCAGTAGAGGGACAGGCATGTTAGGTTGTGAAGTCTCTGGCCTTGGAATTGTCCAAAAGAGGCAGCAGAGGCTATAGAGACAGGGAAGCCCGGATTGAGTTGGTGAGTTGGAGTGAATGACCTTGAGGTCATTTCCTACTTGGAGCATCTCTGCTCACTGGGTGCATTTCTTGTGTTTTTGCTTCATAGCTTTGTCATCTGATATCAATGAATTTACTTTTCCAGACACTCTGACTTGGTCACAGCCAGAGACACTTGGAAAACCTCCATCCCCTCGGCATGGTCATGTCATGGTGGCAGCAGGGACAAAGCTCTTCATCCATGGAGGCTTGGCAGGGGACAACTTCTATGATGATCTTCACTGCATTGATATAAGTAAGTAGGGTACAGGGCATGGGGGCTTGTCTGCTTCAAGGTACATAAAATGTGTTTTGATAGAATATAGGCTTGATCGTAGGTGTGGGTAACTAGACCAGCCAGCAGAACCTTCACTAGATTCTGCCTGAATACTATTTTTTTTCTTTTTTTTTGTATTTTTCTGAAGGTGGAAACGGGGAGGCAGTTAGACAGACTTACCACATGCGCCTGACCAGGATCCACCCGGCATGCCCGGCATGCCCACCAGGGGGCGATGCTCTGCCCATCTTGGGGCGTAGCTCTGCTGTAATCAGAGCTATTCTAGCGCCTGAGGCAGAGGCCACAGAGCCATCCTCAGGGCCCAGGCCAACTTTGCTCCAGTGGAGCCTTGGCTGCGGGAGGGGAAGAGAGAGACAGAGAAGAAGGAGAGGGGGTGGGGTGGAGAAACAGATGGGCGCTTCTCCTGTGTGCCCTGGCCGGGAATTGAACCCGGGACTCCTGCACGCCAGGCTGATGCTCTACCACTGAGCCAACCGGCCAGGGCTGCCTGAATATTATTAATAATAAATAATAACAGTAAGACCAATCATTTCCTGAATGTTTTCTATATACCTAGCTATTAATTATCTCTTAACCTTCCAATGACCCTGCTTTCCTATTAGAATTAATTATACTTTGTGTTCCCCAACTGAATTTCTTTCAGGCATTAGCCATTAACCCCACCCATGCCCATGAGAAGCATGGACAATTTCTAGAATGTGTCTGGAGGTGGGCAACCAGAACTGTCATGCTAAATACTTAAAAAAAAAAACCACTGGGAAGAATGTGTAAGGAAGAACATGGGAATTGTCTTCAAGTGTCTAAAGGGCTGATATGTCCTAGAGAGCCTTTACTCATTCTGGGCCATTCTTTCGGAATGTGAGCTCCCTTGGAGCATGCCTGTCTCTTGTGTTCCCCATCGTATTTCTAGCGCTTAGCACAGTGTCTGGTGGTATCTGGGTGATGAGTGCATACCTGGGAAGGGGTGGATGGACAAACAGATGAACATGTTCTGGGTTGGTCCCGACTACAAGGATTAAAACACTGAGCAGGGCCCTGGCCGTTTGACTCAGTGGTAGAGCGTCGGCCTGGCGTGCAGAAGTCCCGGGTTCAATTCCCGGCCAGGGCTCACAGGAGAAGCGCCCATCTGCTTCTCCACCCCTCCCCCTCTCCTTTCTCTCTGTCTCTCTCTTCCCCTCCCGCAGCCGAGGCTCCACTGGAGCAAAAGATGGCCTGGGCGCAGGGGATGGCTCCTTGGCCTCTGCCCCAGGCGCTCTGGTCGCAACAGAGCGACGCCCTGGAGGGGCAGAGCATCGCCTCCTGGTGGGCGTGCCAGGTGGATCCCAGTCGGACGCATGCGGGATTCTGTCTGACTGTCTCTCCCCGTTTCCAGCTTCAGAAAAATACAAAACAAAACAAAAAAAACACTGAGCAGAAGGCATGAGAACTGCTGTGCAGTGTATCCAGCTACCTTGGCAAACAATGGGTTCTCTGGCTTGGCTTGGTGACACTGGCTGGGATTACTGCATTGGCTAGAATTTTGGCTGGACGGGGTGATTCTCTCTTCCAATTCTGGACCCCTGCCATGAATTGACAGACGGAAAATACCTTCCCAGAAGTATTGCTTGCGGGCAGTCAAAAGAAGTTTGAGTACTTATTTTTAAAAAGAAAGACCTTTTCTCTTGTGCTGAGGAACTACTTCCTGGCTCTTTTTCCTACTTTCCTATCCAGGTAGCTCTCTTAAACTAAAATCCAGTTGATATCTTGCCTCATTTAAATGCTTATTTGAAAGATGCAAATATCCCTGCAGAAATAGGTTGGGAGTAGGTGCTGAGGCAGCAAGTTACAGCATAGAGAATACAGGTTTTGGAATCAGACCCGAGTACAGTTCTAGCTCTGCCACTTGCTAGCTGTGGGATCTCAGACAGGTAGGTCTCTTTCCTCTCTAATCCTGTTTCCTTAGCTGTAAAAAGGAGGGTAGGCAGAAGCAATTGCAATTTCATAGGGCTGTTATGAGAATTAAGCAAGTAACATATTTAAGTGTCTAGCTAGTACTTGCAAAGTTGCTAAGAAACTTAGTATTTAAAACATGCATACATGTGTACCTATGGAACTTTCCCTACTTCTGGGCTCCAAAATAGCTAATGGTGATAGTCATGGAAAGGAATACCATTCCTCAGTGTGCTCTGAAGACCACCTACATCAGAATCCCCTGGGATGCTCATTAAAACTATAGATTACTATGGTCCCAGCCGGTTTGCTCAGTGGATAGAGCATTGGCCTGGCATGTGGACATCCTGGGTTCAATCCCCATTGAGGGCATGCATAAGAAGCAACCATTTGCTTCTCTTCCTGTCTTCTCCCCATCTCTCTCTCTTCTCTCACAGTCAGTGGCTTGAAAGATTGGTTCAAGCATCAGCCTCAAGCACCAAGGACAGCTTTTTTTGGTCCAAACTCGGTTGGATCCTGGTCGGGGCACATGCAGGAGTCTATCTCCCCTTCTCTCACTTAAAAACAAAGAACTCTAGATTACTCCCTCCCTGGATGACCCAGACAGCATTTTAAGCTCACCCCAATTTTTATTTATTAATTTTTACAGAGACAGTCACAGAGAGGGATAGATAGGAATGGAGAGAGATGCATATGTGCCTTGACTGGGGGGCTACAGCAGATTGAGTAACCCCTTGCTCAAGCCAGCAACCTTGGGTCTAAGATGTTGAGCTTTGCTCAAACCAGATGAGCCTGCGCTCAAGCTGGCCACCTCAGGGTCTCGAACCTGGGTCCTCCGCATCCCAGTCCGACGCTCTATCCACTGCGCCACCACCTGGTCAGGCCCAAGTAATTTTTATGCACAGTAAACCTTGCTTTATTACCTCTCAGAGGTCCTAGTTAGTGACATTCAGTGATTCATTTGTGAACTGCAGGAGTCTGATAGGTTTGAAAGCACATTCTAGCCCATGTTGTACCCACTCTTTCTCTTGGTAGGTGACATGAAGTGGCAGAAACTAAGCCCCACAGGGACTGCTCCACCAGGCTGTGCTGCCCACTCAGCTGTGGCTGTGGGGAAACACCTGTATGTCTTTGGAGGGATGACTCCCACAGAAGCACTGGACACCATGTACCAGTATCACATAGGTGAGCAGGTGTTCCCTGGGGGTCTTAATAAACAAATATGACTATTTTTGCACCAATACCACAGTGCTTTGGTTTTTCAGCTTGGTCCCTCCACATCTAAATCTAAGGGAATGAAAACCACTAGGGCAGTAACACTGCCGTTAGTTTTGTTGTTCCTTTTATTTTCTATTTCTTTTAGGGCTCAGGTTATAGGGCCAATCACTGAGCATTTCTGATCATTTCTTAACACAAAGCCTTTGTTTCTTCCCCCTAATATAGAAAAGCAGCATTGGACCTTACTTAAATTTGATACTTTCATACCCCCTGGACGATTGGACCACTCCATGTGTATCATTCCATGGCCAGTGATGTGCACTTCGGAGGAAGATTCAAATCCCGTCACTGGAGGCTGTGATGCTGAGAAACGGGGTTCCACTGACACAAGGGTGACCCCAGGTGGTGACTCACATGAGGAAAGTCAGGCTGACTCACTGCTCTGTTTTGTGTTTGGTGGGATGAATACAGAAGGAGAAATCTATGATGACTGTATTGTGACTATAGTTGACTAATAAAACCCACATTTTTTGTTACTTTTAAATAACAATTACTTTGAGAAAAGTTAAGTGAAACCTTAGCTATTTTATACCTCCAGAGTATTTTCTGTCCTATGCAACCCTCTTGCTCTTTTCCGCTTTGGCAGGTGAGGAACTAGATAGCCCGGTGCAGAAACCTCTATTATATAAAGGGTTTTGCCAGCAGTACAACCTAGGTGAGACTGGTGGCTAAAGATACTAATCACAGAACTAAAATGTTGAAGGATCTTGATTGCTAGGTACAATGTAAACTAGAAATAGCAGAGTGCACATTTACAGGTTCAAGTGTCTTTAATCTTCAGTAGCTGCTCCTCAAAGAGGTGCAGACTATTGGCATTTGGTTGCGAGAACCAGTGGGGTCAGGGAAAACTGGTCCTTGTCTTTCCCAAGTACTCACAAGGCACTAGGGATTGCTTATTTCAACTTGGCCAAAAGACCAGATGTTTCTGGGTGTTGCAGCAGAGGTCCTGGCCTCAGAGTAACACCCTCATGCTGTTGGATCCTAGTTCTGCCAGTTAGCAAATTAACCTTTCAGCCAGGTGCCCATCTAAAAGGTAGTCATCCTTAGGCCACACTGGATTTCATGTTAGCACCAGATAGCCTGCCCCTACTGATGTTACTATTCACCTATTCCTAGACCATCCCTTTCCTCAGGAGGCCAACCCACGTAATCTTCAACCTGTTGACACTAATGACTGCCTTTGATCCACAAGCCATTACAGTGGGGCTTAATTAGTTCCAAGGTCACCACTTAGATCCCACTCCAGGAACACTTGGTATTGAGAAATTTCAGAGATGGGGACTCTGACAGAGGTTCAAAATATACCTTTAGCTGTCCTGAAAAAAAAATTATATACCTTTATACCCTCTGCCCTGGCCGGATAGCTCAGTTGGTTAGTGTCGTCCTGAAGTGCAGAGGTCACCAGTTCAGTCCCTGGTCAGGGCACATACAGGAACAGATCAATGTTCCTCTCTCTCTCACTATAGTCAAGAGAAAATTAAAATAATAAAATGAAAACATATATGCCTTTACATCCTAAAATAATGAACTGAATCCAAGCAAAAAGTTAACTTCAGTGCTTCATCTCTGTCAAGTCTTAAGAAAATCCAAGGAGCCATAAAGCATTAGTAATAAAAAACCACCAAGACAGTTTTAGAAAGGGTAAAGAGGATATTTCAAGTATGTTCAAGGAAACTTAGCTCGTGGGCATTATGAAATGCCCCTTTGCCTACATGAGGATATGGGCAAACCTCTTACCCTTTTCTTAATTAGGCTAGTTCCCCAAGAGTGCTGAACAAAAATGCTTGTTTACCTTAAAACCCCAGTGTCCCCCCAATGGGAATCTAAATTTACATGATTGACCTAATTAGAAAGCTTATCACAAAAATTAGACCAGTGTAAATAACAAACATTTATTGGTGTCATTTATGGTAGAAAATAAAGTTCCTACGCCAGATGCACATGACCCAATTGTTAAATAGAACATCTCCATGGTGAACACACGCCCTAAACAAGCTTTGTAGACAGCCACTTTTTAAGACAACCAGTTTCTCCTCTCCCCCCATACCAAGACGTGAGCAACTGCTAATGAAAAGCAGTAAACAGCCACTTGGGCTATAGCATTTTCAACTCCACTCCGAGGTGAAGATTCCAATTAAGTTCTCTTAATTTTCTCCTAACGCAAGTTCCTGAGTCCAGTATTTACAATATTACAGCACTAGGCAGAGCAGTGTCTACAACTCATCTTTGTCTACGGGTTCCTCATCGCCAGTTGGGGGAGGGCCTGCACTTCCATAGAGTTTGCTGATAATTGGCTGAACGATTTCTTCTAGTTCCTTCTTCTTGGCTTTGAAATCTTCAATGTCAGCATCTTGGTGACTCTCCAGCCATTCAATCTTTTCCTCTACAGCTTTTTCCATGGTCTCCTTATCTTCAGAGGAAAGTTTACCTCCCAGCTTTTCTTTGTCTCCAATTTGATTCTTTAGAGAATAGGCGTAGCTTTCCAACTCATTTCTAGTGTCAATGCGCTCCTTGAGCTTTTTGTCTTCCTCAGCAAACTTCTCTGCGTCGTTAACCATCCTTTCAATCTCTTCGGGGGTCAGGCGATTCTGGTCATTGGTAATTGTGATCTTATTTTTGTTACCTGTACCTTTGTCTTCAGCTGTCACTCGGAGAATGCCATTCACATCTATCTCAAAGGTGACTTCAATCTGTGGGACCCCACGGGGAGCAGGAGGAATTCCAGTCAGATCAAAAGTTCCCAGGAGATGGTTGTCTTTTGTCAGAGGTCGTTCACCTATAAATTACACACAAAAATCTTGTTGTTAATAACAAGTATGAGTACATCTGGATTCCTGCATTTCAGTCTGTTAGAGCCTCCAGTGGCAGGGGCACGCTTATCAAGTCAGAAGACAGTCACTGGTCTTTAAGAACAAATGGGAGTAACAGTGGCATTATTAACTCTTAATTGAATTTCACCTACTTTACATGAACACTTTCTTGTTCTTATATTTTAGAGCTAGATCAAAATTTATTTTTAATGGGAAGGAGTGATAAGAACTGGATTTTAATGCTGTCTATACCAAACTCAACACCAGTTAAATTAGGTACCCCCACCTGAAAACAGCAGATGTTTCTTTCCCTCGTCTTTTCAAGTGTATATTATACAAGAAGTCATGCTGTTCACACACATACACCATAATATTAACATATGTAAACAATTACCTTCATAAACCTTGATTGTAACAGTTGGTTGATTATCAGAGGCTGTAGAAAAGATCTGTGACTTCTTGGTGGGCACCACAGTGTTCCTTGGAATCAGTTTGGTCATGACACCTCCCACAGTTTCAATACCAAGCGTAAGGGGACAAACGTCAAGCAGTACCAGATCACCTGCAAGGTAATAGACTCAAGTTTTAATTAAGAGTCACAGGAGCACTACCAAGCAGTTTTTCCATGAACAGCATAACTTTATGTTCTCCATCTTGCTATTTGGTTAGTCTATAAAAAAACATTTTATAAACAGTGAATTAAATATAGTTGCCAAAATTCTTGAAACTGCACCAGATCTTGTCCTCAATGTACCCTTTACAAGCTGTGTGACCTTGTTGTTCATAGTTTATTGCTTTCTAAAGCAACAATTAATTATACTCTTCCCATAAAACTGCTGAAGCAATGTGGAAGATGCTTCTGATATGGACCTACCTGTATCTTGATCACCAGAGAGTACACCAGCCTGGACAGCAGCACCATACGCTACAGCCTCATCTGGGTTTATGCCACGGGATGGCTCCTTGCCATTGAAGAACTCTTTAACCAGCTGCTGAATCTTTGGGATTCGAGTAGAGCCACCAACAAGCACAATTTCATCAATATCAGACTTCTTCAAATCAGAATCTTCCAGCACTTTCTGAACAGGCTTCATTGTAGAACGGAACAAATCCTAGAATAAAAGACATTAATTACTGTGATGATACGTGTTATACTGAGCTATTATCTAGATTTCTAACTGCATTACCCCAAACTCAAGAGACTCTAACTAAATCTCATCAGCAAAGCAAAAAACAAGGAACATACCATGTTTAGTTCTTCAAATTTGGCCCGAGTGAGAGTCTCAGAGAAGTCTTCTCCTTCATAGAAGGACTCAATTTCAATTCTTGCTTGATGTTGAGAAGACAGGGCACGTTTGGCCTTTTCTACCTCACGCCGAAGTTTCTGCACAGCTCTGTTGTCTTTCCTAACATCTTTGCCGGTCTTCTTTTTGTAGAGCTTGATAAAGTGTTCCATGACACGCTGGTCAAAGTCTTCTCCACCCAGATGAGTATCTCCATTAGTGGCCACAACTTCGAAGACACCATTATCAATGGTGAGAAGAGACACATCAAAGGTCCCACCACCCAGGTCAAACACCAGGATATTCTTCTCCCCTTCCCTCTTATCCAGGCCATAAGCAATAGCAGCAGCTGTCCTGTTAAGAAGAAGAAAAAGTTAAGTTTACATTTTCCCTATTTAGCAAATATGCCATATCTCTGAATTTAACACTTACGGCTCATTGATGATCCTCATAACGTTCAACCCAGCAATAGTTCCAGCATCTTTGGTTGCCTGGCGTTGGGCATCATTGAAATAGGCTGGTACAGTAACAACTGCATGGGTAACCTAAATGGATAACAAAAGGTAATTAAGTATTTTATCATGACTTAACCTTTATTTATTTACGACAGAGAAATGAGAAGGATCAATTCTTTGTTGTGACACCTTAGTTGTTCATTGATTGCTTTCTCATATGTGCCTTGACCAGGGGGTTCCAGCTGAACCAGTGACCCCTTGCTCAAGCCAGTAACTTCTGGGCTCAAGCCAGTGATCATGAGGTCATGTTTGATTCCATGCTCAAGCTGCTGACCTAGGGGTTTAGAACCTGGGTCCTTTGTGCCCCAGTCCAATACTCCTATTCTGCGCCACTGCCTGGTCAGGCTTAAACCTTGTTTAAGTTACAGTCAAACCTTCACTCTAGTTTCTAAGCCAGTTTATTTGTAAGATGAACATAATACACATATGTAACTGTAGTCCCTAATGTTTTGTTTGGCCTACAATAAAGCCAGCAAATAATTAAAACCAATATATATGAACATCATTCAGATTCAAATTATTAAAAAGATAAAGGCATTTATACAACACAATCAATCAAGAATAGTAATAAGGCCCTGGCTGGGTGGCTCCATGGATAGAGCATTGTTCCAGCACGCAGAGGTTGAGTTCGAGCCCCAGTCAGGGTACACACAAGAAGCAAACAATGAGTACAAAATTAAATGAAACAACTAAGTGGAACAATGAGTTGATGCTTCTCTCTCTCCCTCTGCCTTCCTCCCCTTCTCAAGTCAATGGGAAAAAAAAGTTTCAACAAAGTTACTTAACATTGTTCTAGAGACACTTACCTTCTTTCCTAAATAAGCCTCAGCAGTCTCCTTCATTTTAGTGAGAACCATGGCAGATATTTCTTCAGGAGCAAAAGTCTTTGTTTGCCCACCTCCAATATCAACTTGAATGTATGGTTTTGTTTTCTTTTCAACCACCTATATTTTAGATAATGATCGTTCATTGTAGACACAAGCAATGACATTTCAAACTTTTAAAAAAGAGGACTCTCTGAAAGAGACAGCCTCCCTCATAGTTTGACTTACTTTGATCCCTTGGAGCTGACCAGACTACTGACCAGAAATACTCTTCTTAATCCTAAACTATTGTGGACGGGGTGGTTGTGTGTGAAGTTTGTCTGTGAGCTTGGGTAACTTTTATAGAATATCAGAATCATGAAATTTTTTTTTACATACACCAAGTCTCTCTCCTTTTTTGTGGTCTACAACTTCTCAATCTTAAACACTCCCACCACCACCCACTTCCTATCCGGTGAAAACCCCGGTCGAACCTTGAAAGGCAAGTACTTGATGTCCTGCTGCACAGAAGGGTCGTTCCACGTGCGGCCGATGAGCCGCTTGGCGTCGAAGACCGTGTTCTCAGGGTTAGAGGTGAGCTGGTTCTTGGCTGCATCGCCGATCAGACGCTCGCCTTCGGGAGTGAACGCCACATAAGACGGCGTAATGCGGTTGCCCTGATCGTTGGCGATGATCTCCACGCGGCCGTTCTTAAACACCCCGACACTGGCGGAAAAACCGAAGAAAGCACTCAGCACAGCCCTTCTCACCGCGGCCCGGGAAGCCACGCCCCACTCTCCCCCTTCCACAAATCCCACTTACCAGGAGTAGGTGGTCCCCAGGTCGATGCCGACCACCGTGCCCACGTCCTCTTTCTTGTCCTCCTCCTCGGCCCGCGCCGCGCCGAGCAGCAGCAGCACCGCAGCCACCAGGGAGAGCTTCATCTTGCCGTCGCTGTCGGTCAGCAGGCAGGCAGGGCGTCGCAAACAATCCAGCCACAGGCCGAAGCAAGAGAACGCACCGTAGTTAATTACCTGAGGGCGACACAGGGCCCGGGCTCAGGCGAAGCAGCGGACAAGACGAAAGGCAGGTCCGGAATGGCAGGCCGCGGCGCTTACCTCTCTCACTCACTAGATTCAAAGACCAATAAACCTGTGATGTCTGGGTCAGCGTTGACTGCGCGGTCCCCCGACTCCATTTATATACCTTCCCCCCAGCCCCGTCGTGGAGGCCACCGATTGGTCAACGCTCTGCTAGTTGGACGCCACTGATTGGTTTAGGCCACCAAGCTGGCCGCTGCCGATTCGAAGCGGCTTCCTCCGCAACTGACGTCATCGCTACGCCCCCAGGATGGACTCATTGGCTGCTGGTCGCTCCCACCAACCACCAATGGGAGGCAACATCCGCTCCCGTAAGTGGGTCCATTGGTTCAGCAGCTGTCCGTCCCTCGTGCGACCTCTCACCCGGAGGCCGTTTCTGCCGGTGACCGCTGAGGTCCCGCCCTATTCTAGGTCCTCAGGGGCTGGAGGCGGCCTGGCGCGGCGAGTTCACCCACGGTAGTGTGGGTCTTTGCTGCTTTGCTTTTCCATTTCCCTCTGTCCCTTATCCCGAAGCGAGAAGCGGCTCTTCTTCCCGCCTCCCTCCTGTCCCATGAAGCCGGTCTCAGCGTAGGTGCTGTGATCGCCTCAAAACGAATTTCTTTGCCCTTCATTAGTTACTACCGGTACTAGGGTGTACAAGCCTCAGAGCCTCTTGTTGCTCACCAACCCGCAACTCTCGAGCCGGTACCTTGGTCTGGGCACCACCTGGCCCCGAATCTGGGCTCCTATCCAATATGTCGTCTCTACACCCCCTGCCCAGCTATCTTAAGTCTATGTCTGGTCTCTCCACATTGTCCTGCCCCACGGTAAGTCACAGGACAGGCCTGGCCAAAGTGGTTGTCTCCTAGCCCTGAATGCCCTCCCCTCGGTGGCAACCAACTCCTTGAAGAGCTTTCTAATGCCATCGCTCCCATCCTGGGATGTGTCATTTTTCTAGTGTACTACCCTTTGCCTTCCCCTCCCCTGTCCATCGTTTTTCCCTCTGTGGCTCAGGTTATAATTTACAAGACCTTCCTCATTCTTTATTCTTGATACCTTTCTGCCTTCACTCTTTTTTTGCCTGGTTGTGCTTAAACGCTTTTGATATACAAAAATATGGAGTTAGGATTTTTAAAAAGATTTTATTTATTCATTTTAGAGGAGAGATAGATAGAGAGAAGGGGGGAGGAGCAGGAAGCACCAACTCCCACATATGCCTTGACCAGGCAAGGCTAGGGTTTTAAACCGGCGACCCTCAGCGTTCCTGTTTGACCCTTTGTCCACTGCGCCACCACAGGTCAGGCTGGAGTTAGGATTTTAAGAAAATGTTTTAATTGAATTTATTGGGGTGACATTGATTAATTAAATAGGTTTCAGGTGTTCAATTCTAAAACATTATCTCTATATTGTATTTTATGTTTACTACCCCAAGTCAAGTCTCCTTCCATCACTGTTTATTACCCCCACCCAGCCCACTTTCCCTCTGGTAATCATCGTACTGTTGTCTGTATGAAGGGAGGAAGTTAGTATTGCTATCCAAGTCAGCATGAGTCCATAGCCAATGCTCTTAACACTTTTTTTTTTCATTTTTTCTGAAGCTGGAAACGGGGAGGCAGTCAGACAGACTCCCGCATGCGCCTGACCGGGATCCACCCGGCATGCCCACCAGGGGGCGATGCTTTGCCCCTCTGGGGTGTCCAGAGCCATTCTACCGCCTGAGGCAGAGGCCACAGAGCTATCCCCAGCACCCTGGCCATCCTTGCTCCAATGGAGCTTCGCTGCGGGAGGGGAAGAGAGACAGAGAGGAAGGAGAGGGGGAGGGGTGGAGAAGCAAATGGGCGCCTCTCCTGTGTGCCCTGGCCGGGAATCGAACCCGGGACTCCTGCACGCCAGGCCGACGCTCTACCGCTGAGCCAACCGGCCAGGGCCAACACTTTTTTTTTTAATGAATGAATTCATTCAACAAACGTTTATATAGGACCTACTATGAACAAGCCAAAGGACTTATACAAAATATTTTCAGATAGTTACTGAAAATTTGTGGGACATTACCATAGAAACTGATGTCTCCAGTATTTTCTGAGATTAATGGGTATGGGCAGTACTGAGTCCACAAAGCATTGAAACATCTTACACACAGTTAACTAAGATGCTGAGTGTAGGAGTCAGTACTCAGGAATTTTCTTCTTTCCTTTCATGCTTTTCAAAGATTACACTGGTGACTCAGATTTGACTCCATTCTTACTATGGAAGTTGCATCATCCATCTCTTTCAATGGGGCTTGTAAGACTGCAGTAATACTGACCCTTCTTCAGGTTGCATCAGTCTATTATCAAGATAGAAATCACTGTTTGGCCACATTACAGCTTCATATCAATTTGTACAAATTTCCTGTATAGGCCCTGGCTGGTTGGCTCAGTGGTAGAGCGTCGGCCTGGTGTGCAGGAGTCCTGGGTTCAATTCCCGGCCAGGGCACACAGGAGAGGCACCCATCTGCTTCTCCACCCCTCCCCCTCTCCTTCCTCTCTGTCTCTTTCTTCCCCTCCCGCAGCCAAGGCTCCATTGGAGCAAAAGATGGCCCGGGCGCTGGGGATGGCTCCTTGGCCTCTGCCCCAGGCGCTAGAGTGGCTCTGGTTGCAACAGAGCGACGCCCCGGATGGGCAGAGCATCGCCCCCTGGTGGGCATGCCGGGTGGATCCCGGTCGGGCGCATGCGGGAGTCTGTCTGACTGCCTCCCCGTTTCCGGCTTCAAAAAAATACAAAAAACCCCCAAAAAAACAAAGCACTCGATTTTAGCCTCACCCTTGATTGTTGGAGTGACCCTTTGTAACTGATTTTTTCTAAGATTTAGACAAGTGATACCTGGCTAACATCTGAAAGGAATTGAGTATATTAGTAGTTGTATCTTTTTTTTTTTTTTTTTTTTTTTTAAGTGAGAGAGGCAGAGAGAGAGAGAGAGACAGGGACAGATAGACAGGAAGGAAGAGAGAAGAGAAACACCAATTCTTCGTTGCAACACCTTAGTTGTTCATTGTTTGCTTTCTCATGTGTGCCTTTACTGGGAGGCTCCAGCAGAGCAAGTGACCCCTTGCTCAAGCCAGTGACTTTGGGCTCAAGCCAGTGGCCTTGGGCTTCAAGCCAGCAACCTTTGGGCTCAAGCCAGCCACCATGGAATCACATCTAGGATCCCATGCTGAAGCCAGTGACCTTGGGGTATCAAACCTGGGTCCTCTGCATCCCAGGTCAACACTCTATACACTGCACCACCACCTGGTCAGGTTCTTTTTAAAACCAATATATTAGGCCTGACCTGTGGTGGCACAGTGGATAAAGCATCAACCTGTAATGCTGAGGTTGCTGGTTCAAAACTCCAGGCTTCCCCAGTTAAGGTACATATGAGAAGCTCTTCTCTCTAAAATAAGTAAAATCTTAAAAAACAAAACCCAATATATTAGGTATATTATGTTAGTATATTCCAAAGTGTGACCATTTATTGATTGATTAGGAGAATGTGTAGATATCTCTAGTTTGCTGAATGTTAAAAGCCCATAATAGCATCAGTGCTATTTATTTAAGTACGGGCTTGCTAGACACTTAAGTTAAATGCTTTCTCTGCATTATCTTTTTTAATCCTTATGAAAGCACTTTTTAACGCCAATTTTAGAGCTAAAGAATCTGAGTCCCCAAGAGGTAAAAACACTTGCCCAGAAGAACACACAGCTGAGAAAAATATGGAGCCAGGACTTGAGCCTTAGCCATTTGATTTTTAATTTCTGTGGTCGGCAAACTATGGCTCGCAAGCCACATGCGGGCGCTACCTCGATAAGGAATGTACCTAGGTATATAGTTTAAGTTTAAAATATTTGGCTCTCAAAAGAAATTTCAATCGTTGTACTGTTGACATTTGGCTCTGTTGACTAATGAGTTTGCCGACCACTGCTCTAGGTTGTCATCCTGAGCTTTGGGTTTATAAGATTTTTGTTTTAGGATATAGTTACATAGTTTGCAAATATTTTGATAATGGGTTGTAGACAAATATAGATTTTATCCAGTAATTTAAACTAGGTTGTTTCACTTGTGCTCCCATAGGTAAGAAAGATTTCTATTTCCCATCTTATCTCAGAAAGTCAAGCACAGTTAGGACTGATTAGGATTAGATGTTATTTAGCTTGTAAATCTTCCTTTCTAAAAGGAATTAAAAGGCAGAGAGATAACTTGTAATTGACTTGTTGAATGTTTAGACCCTGATAAGTGAGAATTTTCCACATGTTTTATTGGAGAGAATATTCAACTAAGAGGTAGGGCATATGTCCTTGAGAAAAAAAACAACCTCCCAAAGCCTCAGTTTTTTCATCAATTAAGTGTCAGGGATTTCTGTACTGCCTGTCTTGGTGACTTGTTGCATGGATCAAATGAAATATGTAAACATATTTGGGTGCTCGCTTCAGCAGCACATATACTAAAATTGGAACAATACAGAGAAGATTAGCATGGCCCCTGTGCAAGGATGGTATGAAAATTCGTGACGCATTCCATATTTATTTATTTATTTATTTATTTTTATTTTAATTTTTTTTTTACAGGGACAGAGAGAGAGAGAGAGAGAGGAATAGACAGACAGGAACGGAGAGAGATGAGAAGCATCAATCATTAATTTTCGTTGCAACACCTTAGTTGTTCATTGATTGCTTTCTCATATGTGCCTTGACCGCGGGCCTTCAGCAGACCGAATAACTAACCCCTTGCTCGAGCCAGCGACCTCAGGTCCAAGCTGGTGAGCTTTTTTTTTTTTTTTGCTCAAGCCAGATGAGCCTGCGCTCAAGCTGGTGATCTCGGGGTCTCGAACCCAGGTCCTTCCGCATCCCAGTCTGACGCTCTGTCTACTGCATGTCATATGGTCAGGCCGTTCCATATTAAAAAAAAAAAAATTTGGAAAGTTATAGAATAGTGGTAATATTATTAATCATGTAAATATACAATGAAAAGTTTCAGAAGCTCTTCAAGAAAACCACTTCCTGCCCTGGCCAGTTAGCTCAGTTGGTTAGAATGTTGTCCCGTTATGCCAAGGTTGTGGGTTTGATCTCTGGTCGTGGTACATACAGTAATCAGCCAATTAATGCATAAATAAGTGAAACAACAGATGGATGTTTTGCTCTCTTCTTCCTCTCTAAAATCAATAAATAAAATTTTTTTCTTTTTCTTAAGTGAGAAGCAGAGAGGCAGAGGGACAGACTCCTGCATGCACTCCCAACCAGGATCCACCTGACAAGCCCCCAGTGGGGTGATGCTCTGCCCATCTGGGGCCATTGCTCTGTTGCTCGGCAACTGAGTTATTTTAGTGCCTGCGGCCAGGCTGTGGAGCCATCCTCAGGGCCCAGGGCCAACTTGTTCCAACGAGCCATGGCTGTTAGAGGGAAAGATGGGAAAGGGAGAGGGGCAGGGTGGAGAAGCAGAAGGTCACTTCTCCTGTGTGACAGAGAATCGAACCTGGGACATCCAAATGCCAGGCTGATGCTCTACCACTGAGCCAACTGGCCAGGGCCAAAAATTTTTTTAATTATATTGAAAAAGGCTCTGGCCGGTTTGCGCAGTGGGTAGAGTGTCAGCCTGGCATATGGACGTTCCTGGTCAGGGCACACAGAAGAAGCAACCATCTGCTTCTCTCCCCCTCCATCTCTTCGTTCTTCCTCTTTTTTTTTTTTTTTATATTCCATAAGAGGAGGGGAGGTAGAGAAACAGACTCCTGCATGCACCCTGAACCAGGATCCACCAGGCAAGCCCACTAGGGGTAGATGCGCTGCCCATCTAGAGCATTGCTCCATTACTCAGCAACTGAGCTCTTTTTAACACCTGAGGAGAGGCCATGGAGCCATCCTCAGTGTCTGAGCTAATTTGCCCCAATCGAGCCATGGCTGCAGAAGGGGAAGAGAGAGAGAGAAGCTAGAGCAGGGGTCTCAAACTCGCGGCCCGTGGGCTGCATGCGGCCAGCCGAACAATTTTGTGCAGCCCGCAGACTAATCCACGAAGTTCAAAATATTTTGGATAAAATTAAGTAAGCCTAGGGGCCTACTTGTATTTTTCATTTCTCTAGCATCCTAGCTAGATATTAGCTTAGTTAACAGCAGTTGTGATGCGAACTACAGTTTCTGGTCGTTTTGTGACACTGAGTAAACTGCATGTACGATTGTGCTTGTTGTACTGATTTTTTTTTGTTTTCAACTGCAGTGAGAAAAGTGTTGCGTAACAGTTGCCTTTTGTAGACCTAGTGCGGCCCGCCGAACGGCTGTGATCTTGCTCTGCGGCCCACATGCTGAGTTGAGTTTGAGACCCCTGAGCTAGAGCGATAGAGGTGGAGAAGCAGATGGTCGCTTCTCCTGTGTGCCCTGACCAGGAATCGAACCTGGGACATCCACACACCAGACTGACGCTATAGCACTGAGCCAACTGGCCAGGGCCTCCATCTCTCCCTTTTCTCCCTCTTCCCCTCCCACAGCCAGTGGTTCAAGTGGTTGTCTGGCTTCTTTGACTCAACATTGTTTTAAAGTTTTTACCTTTATTGTCATGTGTAGCTCTAATTCATTATCACTTCTGTATGGTATTACAGTATATCACATCTTATGTTGTATTTTGATTTTGGCTATTAAGAACTATGCTGCTGCCTGACCTCTGGTGGCACAGTGAATACACAGCATTGACTTGGAACACTGAGGTTGCCAGTTCAAAACCCCAGACTTGCCTGGCCAAGGCACACATTGGAGTTGATGCTTCCTGCTCCTCTCCCCTTCTCTCTTTCTTCTGTAAAATAAATAAAATCTTTGAAAAAAAAGAACCATGCTGCTATTAATAAGCTTCTACATCACTCTTGGTGCAAGCATTTATGAATTTCCCTAGGGTTTACAACCAGGATTAGAAATTATGGATCAAACCTGACCAGGCAGTGGCGCAGTGGATGGAGCGTCGGACTGGGATGCAGAGGACCCAGGTTTGAGACCCCAAGGTTACCAGCTTGAGTGCGGGCTCATCTGGTTTGAGCAAAAGCTCACCAGCTTGGACCCAAGGTTGCTTGCTCGAGCAAGGGGTTACTCGGTCTGCTGTAGCCCCACGGTCAAGACACATATGAGAAAGCAATCAATGAACAACTAAGGTGTCGCAACATGCAACGAAAAACTAATGATTGATGCTTCTCATCTCTCTGTTCCTGTCTGTCCCTGTCTATCCCTCTCTCTGACTCTCTGTCTCTGTAAAAAATAAAGTAAAATTTAAAAAAAAAAAAAAAAAAAAAAAAAAGAACCTGACCTGTGGTGGCGCAGTGTATAAAGCGTCGACCTGGAAATGCAGAGGTCGCCGGTTCGAAACCCTGGGCTTGCCTGGTCGAGGCACATATGGGAGTTGATGCTTCCAGCTCCTCCCCCCTGTCTCTCTCTCCTCTCTCTGTCTCTCTCTCTCTCCCTCTCTAAAATGAATAAATAAAAATAAAAAAAAATTATGGATCAAGAGATTCAACTTTAATAGATCATGGCAAACTACTTTCCGACATGGCAATGCAAAACATACACTCACCGGAGAGTTTTATATCATTGTCAACACTTGATACAAATTATATTATAAAAAAATTTTATTTTGGCCTGACCTGTGTTGACACAGTGGATAAAAATGACCTGGAGCCTGACCAGACGATGGCGCAGTGGATAAAGCATCGGACTGGGGATGCGGAAGGACCCAGGTTCAAGACCCCGGGTTGCCAGCTTGAGCGCGGGCTCATCTGGCTTGAGCAAAAAGCTCACTAGCATGGGCTCAAGGTCAATGGTTCGAGCGTGGGGTTACTCAGTCTGCTGAAGGCCTGCGGTCATGGCACATATGAGAAAGCAATCAATGAACAACTACGGTGTCGCATCAAAAAACTGATGATTGATGCTTCTCATCTCTCTCTGTTCCTTTCTGTCCCGATCTATCCTTCTATCTGACTCTCTTTCTGTCCCTGTAAAAAAAAATTAAAAATTAAAAAAAAAATGACCTGGAACACCAAGGTTGCTGGTTCAAAACCCTGCACTTGCCTGGTGAAGGCTCATTTGGGAGTTGATGCTTCCTGCTCCTGCCCCCATCTCTTTTTCTCTCTTCTCTTTAAAATGAATAAAGAAAAATTTTTAATTTTTTTATGAGAGAGGAGAGAGAAAGGGGGGGAAGGAGCAGGAAGCATCACTCCGTAATAATTGTTTCCTATGTGTGCCTTGACCAGACAAGCTCAGGGTTTTGAACTGGTGACCTCAGCATGCCAGGTCAATGCTTTATCCACTGCGCCTCCAAAAATCAGGCACTACTGAATTTTTAATTTTGTAATTACTTATATTTCAGATATTAACCTTTTTTTCAGTTATATGTGCTGCAATGATCTTTTTCCATTTTGTGGCATGTGTTTTTATTTTCTTACTGATTTTTTTTTAAAAAACCTTTTAATGTTGCCTGACCTGTGGTGGCACAGTGGATGGGGCGTCGGCTTGGAAATGCTGAAGTCGCCAGTTCGAAACCCTGGGCTTGCCTGGTCAAGGCGCATGTGGGAGTTGATGCTTCCAGCTCCTCCCCCCCTTCTCTCTCTCTGTCTCTCCTCTCTCTCTCTCCCTCTCCTCTCTAAAATGAATAAATAAATAAATAAAATGCTTTAAAAAAAAACAACACCTTTTAATGTTGAAAGCAGTATACACTTGCAGAGAGTTGTAAAAATAGTAGAATACTATGGGCCCTTCACTCAGCTTCCTCCAATGGTGACTGACATTTTACATAGCTGGAAAAGGAAATTGACATTGGTAGAATCAACTTGTAACTAGACTGCATACCAATTTACTTTTAACTGGACTGCACACATTTAGTTTCACCTTTTTTTTTTTTTTTTCTTCATTTTTCTGAAGCTGGAAACAGGGAGAGACAGTCAGACAGACTCCCGCATGCGCCCGACCGGGATCCACCCGGCACGCCCACCAGGGGCGACGCTCTGCCCACCAGGGGGCGATGCTCTGCCCACCCTGGGCGTCGCCATGTTGCGACCAGAGCCACTCTAGCGCCTGAGGCAGAGGCCACAGAGCCATCCCCAGCGCCCGGGCCATCTTTGCTCCAATGGAGCCTCGGCTGCGGGAGGGGAAGAGAGAGACAGAGAGGAAAGCGCGGCGGAGGGGTGGAGAAGCAAATGGCGCTTCTCCTGTGTGCCCTGGCCGGGAATCGAACCCGGGTCCTCGCACGCTAGGCCGACGCTCTACCGCTGAGCCAACCGGCCAGGGCTCTAGTTTCACCATTTTTAACCTGCATTTGTGTGTGTTTATATAAAGTTCTATACAGTTTAATGTATAAATTCATGTGACCATTAAAATCAAGTTACAGAATACTGTTTTGAATGAATAGATATTTTGGCAAAGAGGAAACAGCAATTTATTTTTATAGTTTTGTGTTTTCTTTTTTTTTTTTTCCAGAGAGATAGAGAGAGGGAAGGTGAGCCTGCAACCTTGTTTCGGGACGACACTCTTAACTGACTGAGCTAACCAGTCAGGGCCATAGTTGTGTTTTTTATGTCCTGTTTAAGAAATCTTTTCAGGGGGATAAATGGTGACGGAAGGAGACTTGACTTGCAGTGACTAACACACAATATACAAATGTTGTTTTATAGATTTGTACACCTGAACCTATATACCATATTTTTCGCTCCACAAGATGCACTTTTTTCCCCCAAAAGTGGAGGGGAAATTGCCCATGTGTCTTTTTTTTTTCTTTTTCTTTTTGTATTTTTCTGAAGTTGGAAATGGGGAGGCAGTCAGACAGACGCCCAAATGCGCCTGACCGGGATCCACCCAGCATGCCACCAGGGGGCGACGCTCTGTTGCAACCAGAGCCATTCTAGTGCCTGAGGCAGAGGCCACAGAGCCATCCTCAGCGCCTGGGCAAACTTTGCTCCAGTGGAGCCTTGGCTGCGGGAGGGGAAGAGAGAGACAGAGAGGAAGGAGAGGGGGAGGGGTGGAGAAGCAGATGTGTGCCTCTCCTGTGTGCCCTGGCCAGGAATCAAACCCGGGACTCCTGCACGCCAGGCCGACGCTCTAACACAGCCAACCGGCCAGGGCCCCATGGGTCTTATGGAGCAAAAAATATGGTATTTTATCAAAGATTTTAACACACCGTTTGGTTCACGATATTTTTTTTTCTTATTTTCCTCCTTAAAATCCAAGCTGTGCCTTATGGTCAGGTGAGTCTTATGGAGCAAAAAATACAGTAATATTATTAACCAATGTCACCCTAATAAATTTAATTAAAAAAAGGTGAAGAAAAGAAATGTCCTTATTTAGATCAAGAAGATGCTGTTCAGCCCTGGCCGGTTGGCTCAGCGGTAGAGCGTCGGCCTGGCGTGCGCGGGACCCGGGTTCGATTCCCAGCCAGGGCACATAGGAGAAGCGCCCATTTGCTTCTCCACCCTTGCCCCCTCCTTCCTCTCTGTCTCTCTCTTCCCCTCCCGCAGCCAAGGCTCCATTGGAGCAAGGATGGCCCGGGCGCTGGGGATGGCTCCTTGGCCTCTGCCCCAGGCGCTAGAGTGGCTCTGGTCGCAAAAAGAGCGACGCCCCGGAGGGGCAGAGCATCGCCCCCTGGTGGGCAGAGCTTCTCCCCTGGTGGGCGTGCCGGGTGGATCCCGGTCGGGCGCATGCGGAAGTCTGTCTGACTGTCTCTCCCCGTTTCCAGCTTCAGAAAAATACAAAAAAAAAAAAAAAAGAAGAAGAAGATGCTGTTCTTGCCTGACCTGTGGTGTAGCAGTAGATAAAACATCCATTTGGAATGTTGAGGTCACTGGTCCAAAACCCTAGGCTTGCTCCATCAAGGCATGTACGAGGAGCAACTTACTTCATTGATGCTTCCCACTCTTCCCCTCTTCTCTCTCTCTCTTTCTCTCTCTCTGAAAATCAATAACTAAAATATATATATTTTTTTTTCATTTTTCTGAAGCTGGAAACAGGGAGAAACAGACAGACTCCCGCATGCGCCCGACCGGGATCCACCCGGCACGCCCACCAGGGACGACGCTCTGCCCACCAGGGGGCGATGCTCTGCCCATCCTGGGCGACGCCATGTTGCGACCAGAGCCACTATAGCGCCTGAGGCAGAGGCCACAGAGCCATCCCCAGCGCCCGGGCCATCTTTGTTCCAATGGAGCCTTGGCTGCGGGAGGGGAAGAGAGAGACAGAGAGGAAAGCACGGCGGAGGGGTGGAGAAGCAAATGGGCGCTTCTCCTGTGTGCCCTGGCCGGAAATCGAACCCGGGTCCTCCGCACGCTAGGCCGACGCTCTACCAATAAATAAAATATTTTTTTAAAAAGAAGATATTCTTCCTGCCTGATCAGATGGTGGCACAGGGGACAGAGCATCGGGATGAGATGCTGAGGACCGAGGTTCGAAACCCTGAGGTCGCCAGCTTGAGCATGGGCTCATCTGGCTTGCACGTGGGCTCACCAGCTTGAGCGCAGGATCACCAGCTTGCCTGTGGGATCATAAACATGACACCATGGTGGCTGGCTTGAAGCCACGATTGCTGACTTGAGTCCAAGGTTGCTGGCTTAAGCAAGGGGTCACTGGCTCAGCTGGAGCCCCTTGGTCAGGGCACATGACAGAAAGCAATCAATGAACAACTAATGTACCGTAAGGAAGAACTGATGCTTCTCACCTCTCTCCCTTCCTGTCTCTCAGTCCTTCTCTCAATCTTGCTTAAAAAAATTAAAAAAAAAAAAAAGACTGATACTAACAAATACACTAATACGAAAAATGGTGCTGGGACAATTGGGTATCCATGTAGGAAAAAATTAATTTGACTCACACTATATACAACTCATGTATATATAAAACCAATTGCAGGTGAATTATATAGATCTAAAAGTGACAGGTAAAACAGTTTTTAGTAGATAATTAAGAAGAATAATATCTTTTTTTTTTCTTTTGTATTTTTTCTGAAGCTGGAAACGGGGAGAGACAGTCAGACAGACTCCCGCATGCGCCCAACCGGGATCCACCCGGCACGCTCACCAGGGGGCGATGCTCTGCCCACCAGGGGGCGATGCTCTGCCCCTCCAGGGCGTTGCTCTGTTGCAACCAGAGCCGCTCTAGCGCCTGGGGCAGAGGCCAAGGAGCCATCCCCAGCGCCCGGGTCATCTTTGCTCCAATGGAGCCTTGGCTGCGGGAGGGGAAGAGAGAGACAGAGAGGAAGGAGGGGGCAGGGGTGGAGAAGCAAATGGGCGCTTCTCCTATGTGCCCTGGCCGGGAATCAAACCCGGGTCCCCCGCACGCCAGGCCGACGCTCTACCGCTGAGCCAACTGGCCAGGGCTTTTTTTTTTTTTTTTTTTTAGGAAAGAGAGATGGGGACAGACAGCAACAGGAAGGGAGAGAGATGAGAACCATCAATTCTTCATTGTGGCTCCTTAGTTGTTCATTGATTGTTTTCTTTTTTCTACAGAGTCAGAGAGAGTCAGAGAGAGGAATAGATAGGGACAGACAGGAACGGAGAGATGAGAAGCATCAATCATTAGTTTTTCGTTGCGTGTTGCAACACTTTAGTTGTTCATTGATTGCTTTCTCATATGTGCCTTGACCGCGGGCCTTCAGCAGACCGAGTGACCCCTTGAGCCAGCGACCTTGGGTCAAAGCTGGTGAGCTTTTGGTCAAACCAGATGAGTCTGTGCTTAAGCTGGCGACCTCGGGGTCTTGAACCTGGGTCCTCCACATCCCAGTCCTACGCTCTATCCACTGCGCCACCGCCTGATCAGGCTGATTGTTTTCTCATATGTGCCTTGACCTAGGGGCTCCAGCCGAGCCAGTGACCCTTGCTCAAGCCAGTGACCATGGGGTCATGTCTATGATCTCATGCTAAAACTGGTGAGCCCACACTTGAGCTGGCGACCTTGGGCTTTTTATTTTAATTATTTTTATTTATGTATTCATTTTAGAGAAGAGAGAGAGAGAGAGAGAAGGGGGGAGGAGCAGGAAGCATCAACTTCCATATGTTCCTTGACCAGGCAAGCCCAGGGTTTTGAACTGGCGACTCCCACAGCCGAGGCTCCATTGGAGCAAAGATGGCCCGGGTGCTGGGGATGGCTCCTTGGCCTCTGCCCCAGGCGCTAGAGTGGCTCTAGTCGCAACAGAGCGATGCCCCAGAGGGACAGAGCATCGCCCCCTGGTGGGCAGAGCGTTGCCCCTAGTGGGCATGCTGGGTGGATCCCGGTCAGGCACATGTGGGAGTCTGTCTGACTATCTCTCCCCGTTTCCAGCTTCAGAAAAATAAAAATAAAAAAATAAAAAAAATAAAAAAGAAAGAATGCTAAGTAAATAATGGTAGATTATAGTATGGAAATATTGTGCAAAGCTTCAAAACAATGATGGAGGTTTTTATGTATTGATTTGTAAAGATGCCCAAGTTTTATTATTGTTATTATTATTTTAAAAGTAACTTGATCACCTGTACAGGCAGTGGTGCAGTGGATAGAGTGTCGGATTGAGATGTGGAGGACCCAGGTTCGAGACCCCGAGGTCGCCAGCTTGAGCGCGGGCTCATCTGGTTTGAGCAAAAAGCTCACCAGCTTGAACCCAAGGTCGCTGGCTTGTGCAAGGGGTTACTCGGTCTGCTGCAGCCCCCGGGTCAAGGCACATCTGGGAAAGCAGTCAATGAACAACTAAGGTGTCACAACGAAGAATTGATGTTTGTCATTTCTCTCCCTTCCTGTCTGTCTGTCACTATCTATCCCTCTCTCTGACTCTCTCTGTCTGCCACACAAAAAAAGTAACTTGATTGTTTTTAAGATTTTATTTTTTAAGACTTTATTCATTTTAGAAAGAAGAGAAAGAGAGAGAAGGGGAGGCACAGGAAACATCAACTCCCATATGTGCTTTGACCAGGCAAGTCCAGCAAGATTTATTGTTAAATAAATAAAGCAAGTGACACAGAACAGTACATATGATGTGATCCTTTCCATGTTAAACACAGACCAAACTCACACACTCCAAATCTAGATAGATCCTATCATATTGACAAGAGTGGCTCCCTCCAGGTAGAATTAGATGGCAATCAAGAGGAACTTAAGACTTACTTGTTACATTCTCTTTTAAAATTAAGAATGAATTCCTTTATTACCTGTCTGATTGAACATAAATGTTAGAAAAGAAATGTGAATAAAAAATGGCTAAGATGCCCTGACCGGTTGGCTCAGTGGTAGAGCGTTGGCCTGGCGTGCAGAAGTCCCGGGTTCGATTCCCAGCCAGGGCACACAGGAGAAGCGCCCATCTGCTTCTCCACCCCTCCCCCTCTCCTTCCTCTCTGTCTCTCTCTTCCCCTCCCGCAGCGAGGCTCCATTGGAGCAAAGATGGCCCAGGCACTGGGGATGGCTCCTTGGCCTCTGCCCCAGGCGCTAGAGTGGCTCTGGTCACAACAGAGCGACGCCCCGGAGGGGCAGAGCATCACCCCCTGGTGAACAGAGCGTCGCTCCCTGGTGGGCGGGAGTCTGTCTGACTGTCTCTCCCCATTTCCAGCTTCAAAAAAATACAAAAAAATAAATAAATAAATAAAATAAAACATCATTCAGACTTCAATATAAATAAAATGGAAATAATGTAAGTTATTTATTTTTTCTCTGCGGACCGGTACCAAATGGCCCATGGACCGGTACTGGTCAGTGACCCGGGGGTTGGGGACCACTGCTTTACTATATGGGTTTCTATTCATGTTATTGCTGTATTTACTTACCCCTAGTTTATAACTCAATTCACTCTTCAGATGCGACACTAGATTAAACTTTCCACAGGCTGTGGAAGCCACAGCCAAGTGTGTACTACCACTTCAAAGTAATTTATTTCCTAAACTGTATATTAAATCTATTTCATTGGTTAAGTCCTTCTTTCTTCTCTCTCTTTTTTTAATTAATCTCTTTTTTTTTTACACATTTTTAAAATTCATTTTAGAGAGAAGAGGGAGAGACAGAGAGAGAGGGAGAGAAGAGAGACAGAGAGAGAGAAGGGGGGGAGGAGCTGGAAGCATCAACTCCCATATGTGCCTTGACCAGGCAAGCCAGGGTTTCGAACCGGCGACCTCAGCATTTCCAGGTTGACGCTTTATCCACTGCACCACCACAGGTCAGGCTCTTTCTTCTCTTTTATCTTGCTCCATCTTTTTAAATATTTTCTTTCTGGATGTGGCCCCGATTTTCTTTCAGGTACGGCTTTCTCTCACTTAACTGTCATTATTTCCTGGAGCATGCCCTTTCCCTTCCATCAGAAACTGAAGACCGGCCTGACCTGTGGTGGCGCAGTGGATACAGCGTCGACCTGGAAATGCTGAGGTCGCCGGTTTGAAACCCTGAGCTTGCCCGGTCAAGGCACATATGGGAGTTGATGCTTCCAGCTCCTCCCCCGTCTCTCTCTCCTCTCTCTGTCTCTCTCTCTCCTCTCTAAAATGAATAAATAAAATAAAAATTAAAAAAAAAAACAAAAAAAAAACTGAAGACTGTGTCTCTTGGCTGAGCTGAAACACCAAAGATGTCTCGCCAGTGCAGAGCGGGACAGACCCACACGGCAAAGCAGACCATCCGGGAGCAGAGTGGAGCTGTCTCACAGCCTTGCTGTTTTCACAGCTCTGCTGTGACACTATTAAGCTCTTTTACACCGAATAAAGTTTCCTTCTTCACCACCCCCACCCCCAAAACAAAACCAGCAAATGTCATTATTTCCTAAGCATAGATGTATAATAACTTAAAATGTTACTTTTCCCAAGGACATGTACTTTTTAATTAGAATCTCTTGAGGAACAGCTTCCAAATTCAAAGGATGAGGGTGTTAGACTAGATGAACTCTGAGGCTCAGCTCTAACATCCAGTGTGATGCAATGTGTTTAACACGACTTACGACATTCTGGGGCCTTTCACAGACCTGAGAATAAAATATTTTTGTTCATACTTGTCAATGGCCCCTCAAATCACTTGGCATAGCAGCTGCTTTTTTTGGGCTGACCTCTAAGACTGGCTACGCATAAATAGAAGAAAAAACTTTTTTTTTTTAGCGAGAGAGATGGAGAGAGAGAAGGACATACAGGGACAGACAGACAGGAAGGGAGAGATGAGAAGCATCAATTCTTCATTGCAGTACCTTAGTTGTTCATTGATTGCTTTCTCATATATGCCTTTACCACTGGGCTCCAGCTGAGCAAGCGACCCCTTGCTCAAGCCAGCGACCCTGAGCTCAAGCCAGCGACCTCAGAGTTTCAAACCTAGGTCTTCTCTCATAGGCCAATGCTCCATCCACTGCACCACTGCCTGGTCGGGTAAGAGAATTTTTTTTTTTAATTCTGAGTTTGTTACTGCTCTCTGATTCTGTGGTAGAATAGTCTAATAGAGAATATAGAGCTGGGAGTCTGAAGAACTGCACTCTAATCAAGATCCAGTCTGAATTTTGTGACTGTATAAATGTATTGTCAGGGAAAGTTAAGTCATATATTGGGAAGGGCTTTTCAAGATTCCCTGTTTATTCATCCCACTCATTTAAGAAACAAAAAAACCATACAATACAGCATAGGAAATATAGTCAGTAATATTGTAATAACTTTGGCACCACATGAATACTGGAAATATCAGGGGGAAACAATTTGTAAAGTATATGATTATCTAACCATTATGCTGTATACTTGAAACAAATACAAAATAATATTGATTGTAAACTTGAATTGAAAAAGTAAAGAAATAGCCTGACCTGTGGTGGCACATGGATAAAGTGCTGAGCTGGAACACTGAGGTCGCCGGTATGGAACCCTGGGCTCGCCCAGTCAGGGAACATACAGGAAGCAACTACTATGAGTTGATGCTTCCTGCTTCTCCTTCCTCTTTCTCTCTCCCCTCTCTAAAAATAAATAAATAAATAAATTTAGAAAAGAAAAAGTAAAAAGATTAATAATAACAGAGTAATGATGTAAAAAGTCAGCAAACAAACAAACACTCAAGACCCAAACAAACAAATAGGTGTTACATCCTAGGCATTATACCAAGTTCCAGAGAGACAGTGGTAAATAAGGAGGAATTCTCTATCCTCAGTACAATTTATTGATTTTGAGCATCCTTTCACTTCTTGAGTTCTCTTTCCCGAGTGAAGAAAGTGTTGAGAATAATACTCGTATTCCACAAGAATTACTATTATAGCGATCAATTTCCTGATGTCTGGGGTTGTATTGCTTGAGTGTGCTGGGCAGAAAAAAAAAAGATTGAAAACTACTGATCTGGCTCAAGTTCTTTTTTTTTTAAGATTTTATTTATTAATTTAAAGAAAGGGAAAGAGAGAGAGAGAGAGAGAGAGAGAGAGAGAGAGAGAGAAAGGGGAGGAGCAGGAAGCATCAACTCCCATATGTGCCTTGACCAGGCAAGCCCGGGGTTTCGAACCGGCAACCTCAGCGTTCCAGGTCGACGCTTTATCCACTGCACCACCACAGGTCAGGTCCAGCTCAAGTTCTTCGTTTGTACATGACAGAATAGAACTCAGAATAGTTGACCATCCCCGTGCTCTTTTTACTTACCACTCCCAGTACAGTTTCTTCAGGACTGTCAGAAGTTTTGGGGTAATTTTTCTCCTCCTCCCTGGCCTGATTGCTCCAGTCCATCTAGACTAGTACTCAGTGTCAAGAGCAAACTGTGAATGTGTTAATTTGCGCATTCATTTTGTTTTGGCTGGGTTCTTTCTTCACAATCCTCGTTTACCATTTCCCTTCTTGAAATCCAGTCAACCAGTCTTGCTTCCTTCTAAGGTCATGGCCCCTCAACTTGATGGAGCCTTTCTCGGGAATCTTATATCGGTTTGTATCTTAGTTTACTATTACTATCATTTTTTTTTTTTTTGACAGAGACAGAGAGAGAGTCAGAGAGAGGGATAGATACGGAGAGACAGGAAGGGGGAGAGACAGGAAGGGGGAGAGATGAGAAGCATCAATTCTTCATTGCAGCACTTTAGTTGTTCGCTGATTGCTTTTTTCATATGTGCCTTACAGCAGACTGAGTAACCCCTTGCTTAAGCCAGCAACCTTGGGTTCAAGCTGGTGAGCTTTGCTAAAACCAGATGAACCTGCACTCCAATGGTGACCTCGGGATTTCGAACCTGGGTCCTCCGTATCCCAGTCCGATGCTCTATTACTATCTTTAAGCTTTGTAAGCTAGCCTTTCACCCTAGTGTGTAAACTGTCCTGTTGCTTTTTTTTATTCCCCTGATGCTTTGAGCAATGCTTTATAACAGCTGGTAAATAATCTTTGATTGAATTGAATTCCTGAATTAGATTAATGGCAATTTTTTTTTTTTCATTTTTCTGAAGCTGGAAACAGGGAGAGACAGTCAGGCAGACTCCCGCATGCGCCCGACCGGGATCCACCCGGCACGCCCACCAGGGATGACGCTCTGCCCACCAGGGGGCAATGCTCTGCCCATCCTGGGCGTCGCCATGTTGCGACCAGAGCCACTCTAGCGCCTGAGGCAGAGTCCACAGAGCCATCCCCAGCGCCCGGGCCATCTTTGCTCCAATGGAGCCCTGGCTGCAGGAGGGGAAGAGAGACAGAGAGGAAAGCACAGCGGAGGGGTGGAGAAGCAAATGAGCGCCTCTCCTGTGTGCCCTGGCCGGGAATCGAACCCGGGTCCTCTGCACGCTAGGCCAACGCTCTACCGCTGAGCCAACCGGCCAGGGCCGCAGATTAATGACAATTTGATGGCAAAAATACCTGACTAGCTTACCATAGAATGATACTGTGATAATAAGACGAGGCAAGAAATATGAAGCAAATTTTGACAGTTTTTAAAAGCAATATATCAAGGCAGATAACTATATAGAAAGTAGTCTGGGAGCTGATTCACACTTGAAATAGAGAAATGATGATTACTTTTTTTTTTTTTTTTTTTGGTCTGGAGACTTAAGAATGTTGGATGATATAATCGTTGTTTTCATTTTTTGAAAGGCTGTCAAGTTGAAAATATTCTATATTGCTCCAGGCAGCATAATTATTAGCAGTGGAAGGAAGTAAACGGGGAGATTTCAGTTCAGCAGTTGCAGAAGGTTCTAATACTTAGAGATGTCCAACAGGGCGCGGGCTGCTTTCCTGCAGGTAGTGAGCTCCCTGAAATTTGTACTGTTGAAACAGAAGTTGGATGACTATCTGGCTGGAATGCGCAAGAGGGAATTCCTGCCCCGGCAGGAGTTATACACTAATGACCTTTAAGAAGTCTTTCAACTCTAAGCTTTTGACTGTTCAGCTCAGTTGAATAGCTTAATTGTTTTTGTAAAAAAAAAATTTTTGTTAGATAAATTGGCAATTAATTTAAAGACTGTATGATCAAGTTTACAATAAGTACAATTTGATAAAATGGGCCTAACCTGTGGTGGCGCAGTGGATAAAGCGTCGACCCGGAAATGCTGAGGTCGCTGGTTTGAAACCCTGGGCTTGCCTGGTCAAGGCACATGTGGGAGTTGATGCTTCCAGCTCCTCCCCCCTGTCTCTCTCTCCTTTCTCTCTCTCTCTCCTCTCTAAAATGAATAAATAAAAAAAAATTGTTAAAAAAAATTTGATAAAATGAGGAAAGGGAAATCGGGTTTAAAAGTCCAGATACCATTAAAGGGGGAGGGAGAGGCAGAAGAAGAAAAGGTGAGGGGAAGGGGGGACGGGGAGAGAGTGTGAGAGCAGGGAAAGAGTTGGTGTTTGAAATGATGTGTCCTGGGCAAGTGACAGGTGTTAACGAAAACGTAAACGCTTTGAATTGATTCACTTTACACTAATACTTGCGACTTTTCATATCCAGCAGTGTCGTAAGCGGAAGCGAAAGCCAGTATTTAGCGAAGAACAATTTCCCGGAAGGCGCTCCGCGGTACCGTGGTCACCCAGGACGGCTCAAGCGGGTAGCCGACTGGCGCTGCTAGACCGGAAGAGCCGGCCGCCGGCCGGAACTACCAGTTCCAGGAGCCCCTGCGGCGTCGCGCACGCGCGATGGTGTGGCGGCAGCGCCACCGCAGGACGCAGAGAAGCCAGCTAGCGAGTGGCGGTGACGGCGGCGGCGGTGGCAGTTCGCGGATAGGGCGTCTGCTGCGAGGCCGAGTGGCGTTCGGGCGGAGACCTCGGTTCCTTCCTCCACATGATCCTCTTGGTGAGTGTCCGTCCCCAGTTAACCTGCTCCTAGTGCACGATTTCCTGTCTGGCGACGGGACTGCTCCGGCCTTGGGCCGCAGCCTGCGCCTGACGGCCGGGCCGCGGGGTTCAGCTGACCCCCGGGCCCTTCCCTCCTGTGTTGGGGGAAGTGGGGGTGGGGAGAGACAGTGTTAGATGGAGGGGAGAGGTGGTGCGGCGCGCCGGGGCTAGGGCGGCCTGGGGCGGGCGAGAGGGAGGGTCGCGTGGGGGATGGGGTGTGAGGCGAAGCAGGTAGGAAACCGAGCATAGGAGGCGAGAATGAGGTGGAATGTCCTCTGAGTGCCGCTGGTGAAGATGTCGTGCTTCGCGGACTCTTGACAAGCGGGACTCACCGGTCTGGCGGGCAGCCCACCTACCGTAAGCACACACTGTACTTGATACCTTTCCACTTGCTGTTGGAGGTAATGGAAGTGAGGTTCTGTTGGTTGCTTCCATCTCCTTTCCTTCAATCTTACCGTCTATTGCTTGACAAAATTTAAATGGGTGCTGGCTAGGCAGACAGAAATAAATAGGGCTCTGTGTACATATGTATCTGCGTAAAAACAGAGAGGGGCATGGTGATGTATTCAGATAAGAGCTAGGTCAAAGGAGATTTCAGTGTTTTTATTTTAAAATTGGTGACAAAAATCAGTTTGAGCAAGGCTTGAACTAGAAGTGGTTTTTAACCTGAGATTCACTGGTTGGTGAACAGAACTGGGTGGGGGTCGGTGAAGGGTTCTTGAACTAAAATGGGATAACTGTAATTTATTATTTCCTTCAATTATGAATGTGGGCAACAAACCACAGTTGAGGTAGCAATGCCTGTTACTTTTTCACCAATAAAAATTACTGATGTTGTATCATGTTTACAGTTGCAGATATCTCAAAATATCCTTTATACTTTTTTGTTCACATTTATGCTATTGTTAGACCCATTGTTCTTGTTCTTTAATGTAATGATAAAGATGCACATACTTTATTATATCAAGATCTTTAAAAATTGTTTTGTTAATAGTTCAGTATAATCGGTTTCCTTTGCAATCTCATGTATTTCATTGTGCATTTAAAAGCAGTCTGAGAAGGGGTCCTTAGGCTCCACCAGACTACTGAAGAGATCCACGGTACAAAAAAATTAACTCCTGAAGGAGGAGTAATTTTGGGGGGACCTATAGGTATGCCTGGAAGAATATTTGAATATTGCATGAGAATAAAGACAAGCAAATAGTATGATAAATGTGAATGAAAGAGGGAAGTTTGTAATCAGGGAAGTAAAAGGAAAGACTTGGCTGACATCAGAGCAATATATATATTTTAAAGATAGACTTGTTCTGAGTACTGGGGAATCAGCAAAATAATCTGAGGAAGAAAGGGTAGTGAAGACTGCGGCTTTAAGATGTTCATATTATTGCATCTCCTAGTTCCAAGTGACGAAGCCCTCCGAGCTCTTGAGTAAGCCTGTGATAAGGAGTTCTTGTGTGTGCTGGTTTTCTTTAAATCATATGGCTAGTGTGGCTTTTAAAGAATTGTCTATTCTTTTTTTTTTTTTGCATTTTTCTGAAGCTGGAAACAGGGAGAGACAGTCAGACAGACTCCCGCATGCGCCCGACCGGGATCCACCCGGCACGCCCACCAGGGGGCGATGCTTTGCCCATCCTGGGCGTCGCCATGTTGCGACCCTCCTGGGTGTCGCCATGTTGCGACCAGAGCCACTCTAGCGCCTGGGGCAGAGGCCACAGAGCCATCCCCAGCGCCCGGGCCATCTTTGCTCCAATGGAGCCTTGGCTGCGGGAGGGGAAGAGAGAGACAGAGAGGAAGGCGCGGCGGAGGGGTGGAGAAGCAAATGTGCGCTTCTCCTGTGTGCCCTGGCCGGGAATCGAACCCGGGTCCTCCGCACGCTAGGCCGACGCTCTACCGCTGAAGAATTGTCTATTCTTAAGTGAAAAACCCCAGGCTCTCCAAATGTATTATCCTATTGCTATTACCTTCTTTTCTTTTCTTTTTTTTAAGATTTTTTTTTATTATTGATTTTTTAGAGAGAGGAGACAGAGAGAAATGGGGATGGTGGAGCGGGAATCATCAACTCATAGTAGTTGCTTCTAGTATGTATGTGCCTTACCTGGCAAGCCTGGGATTTGAACTGGTGACCTCAGCATTCCAGGTCGACTCTATCCACTGCACCAGCACAGGTCAGGCTATTATCTTCTTTTCATGTGTGATAGAAAGTAAACGTATAGATTATAGAATTGGAGGGTTGGTAAGTCTTTTTTTGGAAATGCCATTTAAAATTTTTGCAGTTCAACTTCATTTCGACATCAGCACTCTCACTAATTACTCAACATTTTTTTCAGAATACATGTGACTTGAAATTTGTACCTGTTTGTAAGGAACCTGTCAACATCTGGTGTGAGATTTTTTTTACCTCCTCTAAAATAATGGCAATAATGGAAAACCACTTTTGCAAACTTTTTTTTGGAAAAAATGAAAGCTATAGAAAGGTCAAGAGGAATATTTTATGAAATAGATGTTGGTGTTGAAATAGTTTATGTTGAATTGAATGCAGTATATTACAAATCACTGCCTTGGAGAGGTTTTGCCTGGTACTTTCTCTGTATTTACACTGTCTCTTTGTCATTCTTTGTTCCCTGTCCCTGTATTTTATTTATAGTATTTACCTATCTATCTGATAACATATAATTTGTATACTTTACTTAGTATTTTAATCTTTGTCTCCCCATTAAGATGTCAGCTCTGTGAGAATAGGAACTTTGTTCTCACCACTGTGCTGGTATAGTCGCTGGCTGGCACATAATAAATACTCAATAAATATTTGCTGAATGAATTACCGAATGAGTTAACTTATGCTAGGTTTTTATTTCTAGGAATAAAACACCCATTTTTAAAATTTTGTAAGTAGTATTATGTATGCTGGATAGAATTTGAACGTTTTTATCTTACAGTTTTTTTTAAAAGACAGGAAATTATTTTTCAAACACTTTGTGGTGCTCTCGTGGTTCCACAACAGACGACTAATGATTCTTAGCACATGCTGACAGACAGGTTTGATTGTCCTTAGCTTTCTATCATGATGTCAAGGAAGGGAGTGTGGGTGAAGTTCTTCTTTTGCTAAGGCTCTTTGTGTGATCCTAGTTTGGTATAAGTGACTCCAAATTTTTCACATCAGATGGATAAAAATTTCTAATGTCTGACAATATCAAATATTAGTGAAGATTTGGTTGAAAATGGTCATCTAGAAACTGCTGATGGAGTTTACATTGGTACAGTTGCCTTGAGAGACAATATTTACAGTACTTAGGAAAAGTTGAAAATAGACACATCTCCCCTATAATGTCACAATTTCTGGAAGGCAGTAAGAATAATGGAAGGTGGAGACAAAGGGGATGATATCTGTAATGTTTATTTAAAGACAATAAGCAACTATGACTGAGTTAATAGTTAATTCTGGGAGACAAAATACAAATACTGAATCATTCTTTGTACCTTTCCCTATTTTCTGTTTTTTTTTTTAATTTATTTGAATCCATAATATTTATTTATTTATTTATTTATTTATTTATTTATTTTAGAGAGAGAGAGACACGCAGGCAGGAAGGGAGAGAGATGAGAAGCATCAGTTCTTCATTGTAGCACCGTAGTTGTTCCTTGATTGCTTTCTCATATGTGTCTTCACTGGGGGTGCGGGGCTCCAGCCGCTGAGCCAGTTACCACTTGCTCAAGCCAGCGACCTTGGGTTTGAAGCCAGTGACCTTTTGGCTCAAGCCAGCAATCATGGGGTCATGTCTATGATCCCACACTCAAGCCTTCAATCTTGGGGTTTCAAACCTGGGTCTTCAGCATCCCAGGCCAACACACTATCCACTGCGCCACTGCCTGGTCAGGCTGAATCCATAACTTTTAAGTGTTGTTTCCCAACTCTTTGAAAAATTGTAAGCCCAAAAAAGAGTTGCAAGAGTAGTACAATAAATACTCATATGTTCTTCACCTAGATTCAATATGTTAACGTTTGCTGTGTGTGGTTCATGAACAAGTAGACAAATGTGAGTTAGGTATAGATACGCACAGCACACCTTTCCTCACATACTTTAGGCTGTATTTCCCAAGAACAAAGAGATTTTCTTCTACATATCTACAATTCAGTTGTCACCCTCAAATCAAACATGGATGTAATATTATTTAATGTATAATATAATATATATATCCAAATTTCCCCAGTTACCCAACATTGCTCTTAATTTTTTGGATTTTATTTTTGACCCAAGATTTAATTAAGGATCTTGTATTTAGTTACTTGCTTGTATCTAAAATCTTTTCTTTTTTTTTTTTTGTCTCTCATGACACTAAGCGTCCAGACCAGGTTTTATAAGATGCCCCTCAATCTAGATCTGTCTGAACGTTTCTTCATGGTCAAATTCAGGTTAAACATTTTTGGCTGGAACACTACCTAGGTGATTTTAGGTCTCTTTCAGTGTAGGTCAAAGAGGCATGTCAGTTTCATTACTGATGTAAATTTGACTATTTGAAGAAGATAATGTCTACTAGGTTTATATTGTGAAGGCACCCCTTTCTTTTTTGTAATTAATAAGTAATCTGTGGAGTGATCATTTAAAAACTTTCCCAGAGTCATGAGTTGTTAATTAGACACCCTGGTATAAAAGGTCAAGACCATTTTGATTGGAGGTACTTCTAACAGTGAGAGGATGCTGTATGAAAGCAGCAGCAGCAGCATGGCTTTCACTCAGTAATTGCTAGTTATCTTTTGGTGCTCACCTCTCAAACTACTTTCACTCTTCTTCACCTTAGTACCACATCCCTGACTTTAAAATAAGCCCTGCTCTTCTGATGCCTTCCTGGCCACTGTCAGAATGCCGTCACCTCCCACTTCCCCCAGTTGGCTCTATGAGCTTGTGAGCTGCCTTCCCGTGATGGCACACAGCACTTACCACCTGACCAGGTGATGCAGCCTGATAATGTCATTCTGGAAATCGCAGCAATATATGTTAACTTCTGTTTGATTCCACTCACAACACAACATTTGCCACTCTTTCAATGTGATGTGCTTCAGTTTAAATTACTTTTATTTGGAAAAATTACCCCCTAATATTTGTAGAAAATTGAAGAGGGAAGGTGAATTATATTTTAATATTAAGAAATTTCACTTAACTAAAAAAAATTTTTAGCAGTGAAGTATATTGGGCAGAGTTGGTTATATCACACTACGATTCTCCAAGGTAAAGTATGACTTTTTTTTTTTTTTTTGTAAAAGCCTGATATAGGTGAAATCCTTCTTACTTGCTTTGGAAATACCAGTACTTTTAAAAATTTTTCATAAATGGTTAATTTTTTTTCCCCTTTCAACTTTGTTTTTTCCATACATACTTTCTTCTCTGGAGTTGATTTTTTTTTAAACAGGAAGGATTTCAGTTTTATTTTACATTTTAATTGCCTAAACTTGGGTTTGCTTAGAATTATTTGTGGCTTTAACTCGAAGCCTAATCAAGATGTTTTCATTTGTAAAGGAACTAGGATCAATAATTTCTCTTTCATGTATACCTTTTACTTATTATTATTTTTTTAATTTAGTGAGAGGCAGAGAGACAGACTCCTGCATGCGCCCTGACCAGTATACACCCTGCAAGCCTACTAGGGGGCGATACTCTGCCCATCTGTGGCCACTGCTCCCGTTGCAAGGGGAGCATTCTTTAGCGCCTAAGGTGAGGCCTTGGAGCCAGCCTCAGCGCCCGAGGCCAACTTGCTTGAGCCAATTGAGCCATGGCTGCAGGAGGGTAATAAAGAGAGGGGGGGGAGGAGTGGGATAGCAGATGATTGCTTTTCCTGTGTGCCCTGACTAGGAATTGAACCCAGAATTTCCATATGCTGGGCTTATGCTCTACCACTGAGCCCACTGGCCAGGCCATGTATCCACTTTAGAAGAAGCTTTAGATACTGATCTGTTTGATTTTTGTTTTTTTAAATTATAGGTAATTAAAATTTACTTCCATTTGCATCTCTGATTTTTTCAGATTATTTTACAATTTTATAAAAACATTTTCAGAAGGGCAATTTTTCATTGTTCCTAAGCTGAAACTGGGGCTTGAACTCCACAATACAGTGATCGAAAGAAGTGGTAAGTGTTGGCTGGATAGCTTGGTTTGTTAGAGCTTCATCCTGAAAGTGTGGTGGTTGCCTGTTGGATCTCTGGTCATGGCACACACAGGAACAAATCGATATTCCTGTCTCTCTCTCTCTCTCTCTCTCTCTTTTTCTCTTTCTTTCTCTCCCTCTCCCTTCCTCTCTCTAAAATAAATAAATAAAAATTAAAAAAGAAAAATAAGCCTGACCAGGCAGTGGTGCAGTGGATAGAACGTCGGACTGGGATGCAGAGGACCCAGGTTTGAGACCCCGAGGTTGCCAGCTTGAGCGCAGGCTCATCTGGTTTGAGCAAAAAGCTCACCGGCTTGGACCCAAGGTCTCTGGCTCAAGCGAGGGGTTACTCGGTCTGCTGAAGGCCCGTGGTCAAGGCACATATGAGAAAGCAATCAATGAACAACTAAGATGTCACAATGCGCAACGAAAAACTAATGATTGATGCTTCTCATTTCTCCGTTCCTGTCTGTCTGTCCCTGTCTATCCCTCACTCTGACTCTCTCTCTGTCTCTATAAAAGAAAAAAAAGAAAAAGGAAAATAAGCCTGACCAGGCGATGGTGTGGTGCATAGAGTGTTTGCCAGGGACGCTGAGGAACCAAGTTCGAAACCCCGAGGTCACTGGCTTGAGCGCGGGATCATCTGGCTTGAGAGCTCGCTCATCAGCTTGAGCGCAGGGTCGCCGGCTTGAGTGTGGGATCATAGACATGGCCCCATGGTCGCTGGCTTGAGCCCAAGGTTGCTGGCTTAAACAAGGGGTCACTTGTTCTGCTGGAGCCCTCTGGTCAAGGAACATATGAGAAAGCAATCAATGAACAACTAAGGAATTCCAACAAAGAATTGATGCTTCCTGTCTGTTCCTGTCTGTCTCTCGTGCGCTAAAAAAAAGAAAAAGAAAAGAAAATGAAGTGACCACCTGTTGATACTTCAGATTCTCTTATTTAATATAGATGAATGAATAGTTGAGCAAATTAAAAAAGAATTTTTAAAAAAAATTTGTTGTTCCTCTTATTTATGCATTTATTGGTTGGTTCTCGTACGTGCCCTGACTGGGGATTGAAACTGCAACCTTGGCGTATTGGGACTATGCTCTAACTAACTGAGCGCCCGGCCAGGACAGTTGAGCAAATGTTAAAAAGGAAACTTAGAGTCCTTTCTAGGGATCTCTATAATGTCTTTTTTTTTAAGTTTGAATATGAAACTTCAATGTATACATTTTTTTGTAAGCCATTGAAAATTTTATTTTTTAAATTAAATAAATTTTTAAAAACTATTTCTATTGATGAGAGAGAAAGGGGGGGGGAATAGAAGAGAGAGAAGCATCAACTTGCTGTTTCACTTAGTTTTATTTAGTTGTGCGATCACTAGTTGCTTCTTGTACGTGCCCTGACTGGGGATTGAACCCACTGGGATGATGCCCTGTCTACCAAGCAACCGGCCTGGGCCTGTAAGCCATTTTTTTTTGATGTAAGGCTTTAAGCATACTGTTGTAACTGTAAAAATAGGCAAGATGTCTGCTCATTAACCTAAGATGACTGTCCTGGAGGTGCTTGCTTGGTCTTGCTCCCATGTAATGCTGGTACACCCACGCTGCAGACTAGTGGAAAGCATGTTGTCAAACGTGTTCTGTTCTCTTTCCTTTTTTTCCTTACTAATTTGCTTTCAGTATATTTTCTGTGAGTCTTTGAAAGGATTAAACCATGGTTTTTCTATTAGAAAATTTAAAAGTCAAAAGAGAGATACTAGCCTTTTTGTCCCCATTCAGGATCAGAGTCAAATTATCTTCCCAAGCAGTCTTAATTTTATACAACTACATGTATTTTTAAAGTTTTTAGGAGTTAAGCTAAATTAATCTAATTTTAACCCACTTTGAACTGTCTGTCTGCTTTCACTTTCTAATACAGGACTGTGACCCATTTCTTTCTTTTTTAAAAATATTATTTATTTATTTTTTATAGAGACAGTGAGTCAGAGAGAAGGATAGACAGGGACAGACAGACAGGAAGGGAAAGAGATGAGAAGCATCAATCATTAGTTTTTCGTTGCGTGTTGCAACACCTTAGTTGTTCATTGATTGCTTTCTCATATGTGCCTTGACCATGGGCCTTCAGCAGACCGAGTAACACCTTGCTGGAGCCAGCGAACTTGAGTTCAAGCTGGTGGGATTTTCCTCAAACCAGATGAGCCCACGCTCAAGCTGGCGACCTCGGGATCTCGAACCTGGGTCTTCTGCATCCCAGTCTGATGCTCTATCCACAACGCCACCGCCTGGTCAGGCTGTGACCCATTTCTTGATTTTATTTCCATTATTTATAAATTCTGAATAATTCACAAAAATATATTAGGTATAAAAGTTATAGCACGTAAGGTAGAGGTACAAAATTTTTGCAAATATTGATTTCTGTTCCAGAAAAACTTAGGAAAGAATAGATGAATTCTTTTTGAAAAATGATTTCATTTTTACCACATTCTTTATAACCCAAGGAATGTTTAACTTTTTAATTTCTTTTTTTAGATTTTATTTAATCATTTTTAGAGAAGGAGAGAGAGAGAAGGGGGGAAGAGTAGGAAGCATCAACTCTCATAGGTGCCGTGACTGGGTAAGCCCAAGGTTTTGAACTGGGGACCTCAGTGTTCCAGGTCAGTGCTTTATCCACTGCGCCACCACAGGTCAGGTGGAATGTTTGATTTTTTAAAACAAAATGCCCTTGGCCCTGGCCAGTTAGGTCAGTTGGTTAAGAGCATTGTCCGAAACAACAAGGTTGTAGGTTCAATGCCCGGCCAGGACACACACAGGAAGCAGCCAATGAATGCATGGCTTAGTGGAGCAACAGATGAATGCTTCCCTTCCTCCACCCCTCTTTCTTCCTTCCTCTTTCTGTCTCTCTAAAAATAAAAAAATTAAGCCCTGGCCAGATAGCTCGGTTGGAGTGTTGCCTAGTGTGGAGGTTGCTGGTTCAATTCCCCAGTCAGGGCACATACAGGAACAGCCTGATGTTCCTCCCTCTCTCTCCCTGCCTTCCTCAAAAATAAAAAGCCTGACCTGTGGTGGTGCAGTGGATAAAAAATATCAACTTGGAACACTTAGGTCGCCAGTTCAAAACCCTGGGTTTGCCGGGTCAAGGCACATACAGGAAGCAACTACTATGAGTTGATGCTTCCTTCTTCTACCCTCTTTCTCTCTCAATCTCTCTCTCTTTCTCCCCTCTCTCTAAAAAATTTTAAACAACCACAACAAACCTTTTAATACCTAACTATTCAGTATTCAAGGTTGTGATGAGCTAGCTTGGATTCTGGTGGAAAGTGACTTATTAAGCCCCATTATGAGTAAGTTTCTGTTCCATCATTTCAAAATAGCATCATAATCGTAATGATAAGATAGCTAACATCAAGTTATTTTTCTTTTTCTAGGCATTATGTAAACAATTTAAAATTACACATTTCATAGTTCCATGGAGGCATCATTATGGTTTATTTCTTTTTTTTTTTTTTTACAGAGGCAGAGATAGACAGGACAGACAGACAGGAACGGAGAGAGATGAGAAGCATCAATCATTAGTTTTTCGTTGCGCGTTGCGACTTCTTAGTTGTTCATTGATTGCTTTCTCATATGTGCCTTGACCGCGGGCCTTCAGCAGACAGAGTAACCCCTTGCTGGAGCCAGCGACCTTGAGTCCAAGCTGGTGAGCTTTTTGCTCAAGCCAGATGAGCCCGCGCTCAAGTTGGTGACCTTGGGGTCTCGAACCTGGGTCCTTCCACGTCCCAGTCCGACGCTCTATCCACTGCGCCACCACCTGATCAGGTGGTTTATTTCTTTTTGAAGAAACATTTTAACTAACTAGGTAATTTCTTTTTGTGGTCCAGGAAGTTCCTTTTAGGTTACCACAGTCAATGATAGTAATCTTGTTTGAAATTTGATAATAAATATTTATGATTTTATGAAGTACCATTCTCATAAATGTGATGAAATGGACCTGACAGCCGCTGTTTACATGCTTCTCTGAATTTTGAGGGTGGACTCTTGGGTTTTGAAACAGGCTTTACCAGTATTACAGTTCAGCAAAAATGTAGCCAGAGCTTCCTCAAAGCTCGCGGGTGGCGGACTCTCCCTCTCGGACCTTTGCAGAGGACTGGGGGGGGGGGTAAGTTTTCTATAGTTACTTGGTTTATCTTGATCTCCAGGTTTATATATGTCTTAATGAGATGTCATTAGAGTAGGAGGAAATTAGATGGGTGGTATTTAATTTTAGACTAATAAAATTAATGGATATTTATCTAATTGTGAAAGTTCTGATATCCATTTCTGGATTGGGTAGATATTTTTGTATCATTTATTACGTCTGGGAAATAAAGGGATATAACTTCAATGCTTTTGAAGCTCTACTTGTTGTGTAGCTTATTTTTGAACTATGTTTAGAAATTAAGGACTGTGTCCTTTTGGTTGCATTTGAAATTTTTCACATCTTAAATATATTATGATTCACAATACATTGTCTGGTCCTCAGTGTTTAAGTAATTGGGAAGAGCTTAGAGCCAAGTTTTTATGTTTTTTTTCTTTTTCCTTTTTAAATTACTAAAGTAGGCCCTGGTTGTTGACTCAGTGGTAGAGTGTCAGCCCAGCATGTAGATATCCTGGGTTCAAGTCCCAGTTAGGGAACACAGGAGAAGGACCTATCTGCTTCTCCACCCCTCCACCTCTCACTTCTCTTTCTCTCTCTCTCTCTCTTTCTCACCCTCTCTCTCCCCCTCCTGCAGCGTGGCTGGATTGAGTTGGCCCTGGATGCTGAGGATGGCTCCATGGCCTCCACCTCAGGGCTAAGAGCTCGGTTGCTGAGCAACGGAGCAATGCCCCAGATGAGCAGAGCATCACCCCTAGTGGGCTTGCAGGATGGATCCCGGTCAGGGTGCATGTGGGAGTCTCTCTCTCTGCCTGCCCTCCTCTCACTGAATTAAAAAATGAATAAATTACTAAAGTAATAAATATTTCTGTTTAAAAAAAACATGTAAAAACCATGCAAAACTGAAAACTTTTCATCTCTATATATACATACACATATTATATGTTTTGGAATTTTTCTTTTTTTCCTCCCAAATTATACTTAATCCATTAAACCCTCACAACTGTGTGAACATAGGTTCTATTTTATATCCAATTACAAATGAAGAAACCGAGGCATGGAGAGGTGACTAGCCAAAGGTTGCACACCGAGTTAGCAGCAACATTGCGGTTTGAGCCTAGGCAGGGGTTTGTGTCTTAGCCCCTGTGCTGACTCCAGGAGCTTAGCATTCTTTCTTTTTTTTTTTTCTTTTTCATTTTTCTGAAGCTAGAAACAGGGAGAGACAGTCAGACAGACTCCCGCATGCGCCCGACTGGGATCCACCCGGCACGCCCACCATGGGGTGAAGCTCTGCCCACCCTGGGCGTCACCATGTTGCGACCAGAGCCACTCTAGCGCCTGAGGCAAAGGCCACAGAGCCATCCCCAGCACCCGGGCCATCTTTGCTCCAATGGAGCCTTGGCTGCGGGAGGGGAAGAGAGAGACAGAGAGGAAAGCGCGGCGGAGGGGTGGAGAAGCAAATGGGCGCTTCTCCTATGTGCCCTGGCCGGGAATCGAACCCGGGTCCTCCACACGCTAGGCCGACGCTCTACCGCTGAGCCAACCGGCCAGGGCGAGCTTAGCATTCTTATTGGTCTCGGTTTGCTTTGTTCCCTCAGTGATGCGTGCTGGTCATCTTTCTGTGTACCTCTACCTCCTTCTTTCAAACCTAATTGTTAATATTGCCAACCCCATTAGTAATGATTTCAAGTAAGATTTTGAAGGATTTTATTTATTGATTTTAGAGAGAGGAGAGAGAGAAAGGTGGGGAGGAGGGGCGGGAGAGGAGTGGGAAGCATCAATTTGTAGTTGCTTCTATGTGTCTTGACCAGGCAAGCCCAGGGTTTCGAACCAGCAGCCTCAGTGTTCCAGGTCAATGCTTTATTCACAGCACCACCACAGGCCAGGCAAAAGAAATATATATATATTAATTAACAGGGACAGAGAGAGAGTCAGAGAAAGGGATAGATAGGGATAGACAGACAGGAATGGAGAGAGATGAGAAGCATCAATTATCAGTTTTTCGTTGCGACACCTTAGTTGTTCATTGATTGCTTTCTCATATGTGCCTTGACCGGGGGCCTCAGCAGACCGAGTAACTCCTTGCTGGAGCCAGTGACCTGGGGGCCAAGCTGGTGAGCTTTTTGCTCAAGCCAGATGAGCACGCGCTCAAGCTGGCGACCTCAGGGTATTGAACCTGGGTCCTTCCGCATCCCAGTCTGACACTCTATCCACTGCGCCACCGCCTGGTCAGGCTAAAAAGAAATATTTTTAAAAGTCAAGATTTTCAACTGGAATAGTGAGACTACAGTATTATTAGTATTTCTAAGTAATGCATATTAACTGTCCAGATGTTTTGTTAGGATCTGGAATTTTCTAACACAAGAAGTCTCTAGTGTTAGAATTTGGGCACTATCTGGCCTTATATGATATTACTTGCATCTTCAAAGTAGTCTGCCTTTCAATTCCTGAACTTGTGCCAAGAACAGTTGTTACTAAGTCTGTTCTAAAATGTTTTACTCTTGTTTCAAATTACCAAATAAAGATATTAAAGTATCACTTGTTCTATTTTTTTTTTTTTTTTTAGTGAGAGAGAGATACAAGAAGGGAGAGAGATGAGAAGCATTAGCTCGTAGTTGTGGCACCTTAGTTGTTCATTGTTTCTCATACATGTCTTGACTGGGGGGACGGGGGACGGGAGGGTTCCAGCTGAGCCAGTGACCCTGTGCTGCTGGTGAGCCTGCGCTCAAGTTGGCGACCTTGGTGTTTCAAACCTGGGATCTCAGTGTCCCAAGTTTATGCTCAATCCACTGTGCCATCACAGTCAGGTTCACTTGTCCTTTTTTTCTTTTTTTCTTTTTTTTACAGGGACAGAGAGAGTCGGAGAGAGGGATAGAATAGGGACAGACAGACAGGAATGAAGAGAGATGAGAAGCATCAATCATCAGTTTCTCGTTGCGACACCTTAGTCGTTTATTGATTGCTTTCTCATATGTGCCTTGACCAAGGGCCTCAGCAGACTGAGTGACCCCTTGCTCGAGCCAGCGACCTTGAGTCCAAGCTGGTGAACTTTTTGCTCAAGCCAGATGAGCCCGCGCTCAAGCTGGCAACCTCGGGGTCTTGAACCTGGGTCCTCCGCATTCCAGTCCGACGCTCTATCCACTGCGCCACTGCCTGGTCAGGTTCACTTGTCCATTTTTATTCACATTGATATAAATTTCTTAATTGTGAGAAAATATTTTTGGTTCATTAATGATTATTTTAAATATGTTCACTGGAAAGTTAGTAGGTACATACATACATATTTCCCTTTTTATTGAATTTATTGGGATGACACTGGTTAACAAAATTATACAAGTTTTAGGTGCACAATTCTACAATACATATCTGTACACTGTATTGTGTGTTCACCACCCCAAATCAAGTCCCAGCCTATCACCAAGGAGGTATTTACAATTTAAATTCAGTTACTGCTCCTTAATTATTTGGAACTCAGTTAGCAGCAGCTTGGTTGTTCCTAACCGAAGCATTATTCTTCATCATTCAATTATTTATTAGTTATTTATAAATTCAAACATTTATTCAGTACCTGCTAAATGCTGATCTCTCTGTTAAGTAATGGGGATACTTGGAGGACTATACCTATTTCAGAGAACTTAGAGATTTGTTGAGATAAATTTGTTGTTACAAATGGTATAAAATGCTATGATGGAATTGAGCCCAAATGAGAAAGAATCTGAGTCAAGAGAATGGCCAGTGAAGCCTCCTCAGTCTGAGCTGGGCCTGGATAGATGTCTGCTTTCATGCCAGTGGGAGGTGTGACAAAAGGTTCTGAGTATAGAAATCTGGTCTGTGAAAACTACTCAAAATTGTCACTAGAATGTCATGATAGCCTGACCAGGCGGTGGCGCAGTGGATAGAGCGTCAAACTGGGATGCAGAAGGACCCAGGTTCGAGACCCCGAGGTCGCCAGCTTGAGCGTGGGCTCATCTGGTTTGAGCAAAAAGCTCACCAACTTGGACCCAAGGTCGCTGGCTCGAGCAAGGGGTTACTCAGTCTGCTGAAGGCCCGCAGTCAAGGCACATATGAGAAAGCAATCAATGAACAACTAAGGTGTCGCAATAAAAAACTGATGATTGATGCTTCTCATCTCTCTCCATTCCTGTCTGTCTGTCCCTATCTATTCCTCTCTCTGACTCCCTCTCTGTCCCTGTTAAAAAAAAAAAAAGAATGTCATGATAGTGTGGGCCCCACAAGAGCAGACCTTACCTGTCTTTTCATCAGTACCTACCACACAGTAGGTGTTTAATAATCATTTGTTAGAGCAGCGGTTCTCAACCTGTGGGTCGCGACCCTGGCAGGGGTTGAACGACCAAAACACAGGGGTCGCCTAAAGCCATCGGAAAATACATATTTATTATACAATACATTTTTACAATACATTTTTAAATAAAATATGTATTTCCGATGGCTTTAGGCGACCCCTGTGTTTTGGTCTGTGTTTTGGTCACGACCCACAGGTTGAGAACCGCTGTGTTAGAGGAAATGTGTTAAATAAAGCTTGCTGTGCTTGTCTGTTCATTTTTTAAAATTTTTTATTTATTGATTTTAGAGAGAGACACAGAAACATCTATCTGTTTCTGTATGTGCCCTGACCAGGGATCGAACCGACAGCCTCTGTGCTTCAGCACAATGCTCCAACCAACTGAGCTATCCGGCCAGGGCTGTTCCTATTTTTTGAAAGAGATGAACTCATTATTTTCTTTTTTTGCTTAGGAGAGAGATGAGAAGCATCAATTTGTAATTGCAGTACCTAAGTTGTTCATTGATTGTTTCTCATACATGCCTTAACCAGGGAGCTCCAGCTGGGTTAGTGACTCCTTGCTCAAGCCAGCAACCTTGGGCCCAAGCCAGCGACCTTTGGGCTGAAGCCAGTGAGCGACCAAGGAATCATATCTGTGATCCCATGCTCAAGCTAGTGAGCCTGCACTCAAGTTGAAGAGCCCGTGCTCAAGCTGGAGTTGCTTGGGATTTTGAACCTGGGACCTCAGTGTCCCAGGTTGATGCTCTATCCACTGTGCAACCGCTTGGTCAGGCTAAGATTATTTGCAAGACCTTACAATTTTTAGATCATGTGGCTCAACAAAACATTATAAAATGATTAAGAAACTGTTCTTGTACTGAAAGAGGTAAGTCTTGTAAGGCAAAACACATGCAGACAAACCCTGGTAATTAAGCATGATTCTTTATTTATTTTTATTGATTTTAGCAAGAGAGGAAGGGAGGGAGAGAGAGAAACAGGAACATCAACCTGTTCCTCTATGTGCCCTGACTGGGGATTGAACCAGCAACCTCTGTGCTTCAGGATGATACTTTTAACCAACTGAGCTATCCAGCCAGGGCACAACATGATTATGTTTATAAAATATATTTGCAAAGTATACCCATCTCTGTATGGATTGGCTAGATCCATGAAAAGTAGTGGGTAATACAAATCTTCAAATTAAACTTACTTGGTTGATGAAATACATTGTGGTAGGTTATTTAAAAACAGCAGTCAGTTGCTTCTCGGCCTTTTGGCTAAGATCAAGTGTAAAAATGGCAGTCATGTCCTTTTTAGCCTTGTCACATTAATTAGAGAATTACATGAATTCTATGAGGAAAGTGCCTATATAATGAACAAAAACATTACTGACACGGTAAAAGTTCTGACAAGGTGTAATCATCAGTATATAATACTGTTTCCTATGCTTAATCTTAGAATAACATCATCAAATTTGCATATTACTTGTACTATTAATTTAATGTCTTTTTTTCTTTTTTTCTTTTTTTTTTTTTTACAGAGACAGAGAGTGAGTCAGAGAGAGGGATAGATAGGGTCAGGCAGGAACAGAGAGATGAGAAGCATCAATCATTAGTTTTTCGTTGTGACACCTTAGTTCATTGATTGCTTTCTCATATGTGCCTTGACCATGGGCCTTCAGCAGACTGAGTAACCCCATGCTCTAGCCAGAGATCTTGGGTTCAAGCTGGTGAGCTTTTGCTCAAGCCAGATGAGCCTGCGCTCAAGCTGGCGACCTCGGGGTTTCGAACCTGGATCCTCTGCATCCCAGTCAGACGCTCTATCCACTGCGCCACTGCCTGGTCAGGCTAATGTCTTCTTTTATAGACACATTTTATAAATATTTTGAGCCTGACCAGGCGGTGGCACAGTGGATAGAACATCAGACTGGGATGCAGGGGTCCCAGGTTTGAAACTCTGAGGTTGCTGGTTTGAGCGCAAGATCATCTGGCTTGAGCGCAGGCTCATCCAGCTTGAGCATGGGGTCACTGGCTTGAGCATGGGATCATAGACATGACCTTATGGTCGCTGGCTTGAGCCCAAAGGTCACTGGCTTAAAGCCCAAGGTCGCTGGTTTGAGCAAGAGGCCACTCACTCTGTTGTAGTACCCCAGTCAAGGCACATATGAGAAAGCAGTCAGTGAACAACTAAGGCACAGCAACGAAGAATTCATGCTTCTCATCTCTCTCCCTGTCTGTCCCTATCTGTCTTTCTCTCTATCTCTCTGTCTCTGTCACACACACAAAAATTTTTTTTAAATTTTATTTATTCGTTTTTTTTAGAGAGGAGAGAGAGAGGGGGCGGGGAGAGAGACAGAAAGAGAGAAGGGGGGAGGAGCTGGAAACATCAACTCCCATATGTGCCTTGACCAGGCAAGTCCAGGGTTTTGAACCTGCGACCTCAGCATTTCCAGGTTGACACTTTATCCACTGCGCCACCACAGGTCAGGCCCAAAAAAAATTTTTATTTTTTTATTTTTTTATTTTATTTTATTCATTTTTAGAGAGGAGAGAGAGAGGGAGAGAGAAAGATAGAGAGGGAGAAAGAGAGGAGGAGGAGGAGCTGGAAGCATCAACTCCCATATGTGCCTTGACCAGGCAAGCCCAGGGTTTCAAACCGGCGACCTCAGCATTTCCAGGTCGATGCTTTATCCACTGCGCCACCACAGGTCAGGCCCAAAAAATTTTTTGAAAGGTTTACATTACTACCAGAATGAAAGACTAACATTTCTTATCCTAAATAGAAAGCAACTTAAATATAATAAAAGCAAAACAGTGTTATAAAACCTAGCTAGCTACTATCTGCAGAAGGTGCTGAGTTTAAGGCCTGCCATCCCTTAATTAAATGGAGAGATTAGCAAATGTTAGGAAAGTGTTACAGACAGATTGGCACCTTGCTTAGACTTTCTTCTTGGTGGAAACAGAAGAACTGAGACTCAATGAGGTGACTTTCCCTCTTAGTGATTCAGTGTCATTTAGTGTCATAGGGAAGGAAGGGATGCACTGTGTTGGCGAGAGCAGTTTCCCCAGAGCTCCACAGAGGGAGGAGATTTGGAGGCTGGCCTCAAAGGATAAATTTGAGTTCACCTGAAAATAGGGACGGTATGGACTTCTTAGGCTGTATAATAGCATCTGCAAATGTTGAAGATTGCAGGAAATTGTGTGGCAGCAGCATCTGATTTGGGGAAAGTGGAGAAATGTTGAGAGACGAGATAGGAGCTGTAAAAAGGAGGATTTAAGGGCTTAATCCCTAGGAACTTTTTCTGCACTTTCATATACCCTTTTTTCATAGGATTTGAAGGAATCTACGTTATTTATTTAGTCTTAAAGTCAACCAAACCTAACTTTGTCAGACAGTTTGAAACTTTCAAAGAAAGGGGAAGTTGTCCAAATACTGACATATATTAATAGCTATTGAAAGAGTGGGATGGCCTGAGCGGGCAGTGGCACAGTGGATAGACCAGTGGTCCCCAACCTTTTTTGGGCCATGGACCAGTTTAATGTCAGAAAATATTTTCACGGACTGGCCTTTAGGGTGGGACGGATAAATGTATCACGTGACCAAGACAAGCGTCAAGAGTGAGTCTTAGACGATGTAACAGAGGGAATCTGGTCATTTTTTAACAATAAAACATCGTTCAGACTTCAATATAAATAAAATGGAAATAATGTAAGTTATTTATTCTTTCTCTACGGACTGGTACCAAATGGCCCATGGACCAGTACCGGTCCACGGCCCGGGGGTTGGGGACCACTGGGATAGACCATTGGCTTGGGATGCTGAAGCCCAGGTTCGAAACTCCAAGGTGCCACTTTGAGCACAGACTCCTCTGGCTTGAGCATGGGCTCATCTGGCTTGAGTGTGGGCTCACCAGCTTGCGTGTGGGGTCGCCAGCTTGATCATAGGATCATAGACGTGACCCCATGGTTGCTGGCTTGAGCCCAAGGTCACTGGCTCTGTTGGAGCACTCCAGTCAAGGCACATATGAGAAAGCAATCAGTGAACAACTAAGGTGTCACAACTAGGAGTTGATACTTCTCATTTCTCCTTTTCTGTCTGTCTGTCCCTGTCTGTCCCCCCCCTTCTCTAAAAAAAATAAAGAGTAGGATGAATTGAAGTGACCTTGACCATAAATTAAAGCTGGGTGAGTCAGATACTCTCAGCTTTGCCAGTTGTTAATTTGAATTTGGGCACATTTATTTCCTCAGTTTCCTCATCTCTGAAATGTATATAAGAATACCGGCCCTGGCTGGTTGGCTCAGCGGTAGAGCTTTGGCCTGGCGTGTGGGGGACCCGGGTTTGATTCCTGGCCAGGGCACATAGGAGAAGCGCCCATTTGCTTCTTCCCCCCTCCCCCCCTCCTTCCTCTTTGTCTCTCTCTTCCCCTCCCACAGCCAAGGCTCCATTGGAGCATAGATGCCCCGGGCGCTGGGGATGGCTCCTTGGCCTCTGCCCCAGGTGCTAGAGTGGCTCTGGTCTCGGCAGAGCGACGCCCCGGAGGAGCAGAGCATCGTCCCCAGGTGGGCAGAGCATCGCCCCTGGTGGGCGTGCCGGGTGGATCCCGGTCGGGCGCTTGCAGGAGTCTGTCTGTCTCTCCCCGTTTCCAGCTTCAGAAAAATAGAAGAAAAAAAAAAGAAAAAAAGAATACCTGTTTTTCAGGAGTGTTACACAGAGATTAAATGAGAATATACATGTAAAACCCCTGGTCTGGCAATTCTTCTTCCTTTTATTTATTTATTTCCTAAGCACCCATATATTTCACTTCCACCAGCAACTTAAAGCTCTTCAAGTTTAATCATTACTATTTGTAACACTTTATTTTAAGTTTGTTATTGCCGTGCCTGGTTACCTCGATCAGTTAGAGCGTCCTCCTGAAACACCAAGGTTGCAGGTTCAATCCCCAGTTAGGGCACATACAGGAAGCGACAAACTAATGCACAACTAAGTGGAACAACAGAATAAATGCTTTTCTTTCTCTCTTCCTCTCTCTCTCTCTCTCTCTTTCTCTTCCTCTCTCTCTAAAATCAATAAAAAAGAAGTTTGTTATTAAGTGGAAATTAATATAAAAATTGGATTCTTTTACAATTTAGGCCAGTAAGTATATTTGCCTTTCTTCACTTTCTTCAGTTGACCAGGAATTAGTGCTAAATGTAATGTAGCTATGGGAACTTTGTGTTATGAAATTTCTGGATTTCATTTTTGATTATAGTGAATTGAAAAAAAAAGAGCCCTGGCCGGTTGGCTCAGCGGTAGAGCGTCGGCCTAGCGTGCGGAGGACCCGGGTTCGATTCCTGGCCAGGGCACATAGGAGAAGCGCCCATTTGCTTCTCCACCCCTCCGCCGCGCTTTCCTCTCTGTCTCTCTCTTCCCCTCCCGCAGCCAAGGCTCCATTGGAGCAAAGATGGCCCGGGCGCTGGGCATGGCTCTGTGGCCTCCGCCTCAGGCGCTAGAGTGGCTCTGGTCGCAATATGGCAACCCCCAGGATGGGCAGAGCATCGCCCCCTGGGGGGCGGAGCGCCGCCCCTGATGGGCGTGCCGGGTGGATCCCGGTCGGGCGCATGCGGGAGTCTGTCTGACTGTCTCGCCCCGTTTCCAGCTTCAGAAAAATGGGAAAAAAAAAAAAAAAAAAAGTATTTTTAGTGTGATAGTTTAAATGTTACAGTGTGTTACCGGATGTTACATCATATGATAGATAGTAATTTTTTTTTCTTAATAGTGGTTGTTGGTGCCTGACCAGGTGGTGGCGCAGTGGATAGAGCGTAGGACTGGGATGCGGGAGGACCCAAGTTGTTCGAGACCCTGAGGTCACCAGCTTGAGCATGGGCTCATCTGGTTTGAGCAAAAAGCTCAGCAGCTTGGACCCAAGGTTGCTGGCTTGAGCAACAGATCACTGGCTCAGCTGTAGCCCCATGGTCAAGGCACATAGGGAAAGCAATCAATGAACAACTAAGGTGCCACAATGAAAAAACTGATGATGCTTCTCATCTCTCTCCGTTCCTATCTGTCCCTACCTATCCCTCTCTCTTCTCTCTCTGTCTCAGTAAAAAAAAAAAAAAAAAAGTGGTTGTTGGAGATTATAATGAATTAGTGTTCAAATTAATGTTCTCAAGTTTGTATACTTTTTATTTTTAAGTGAGAGGAGGGGAGATAGTGAGACAGATCCCTGCATGGCCCTGATCAAGAGCCACCTGGCAACCCTCGTTTGGGGCTGATGCTCTGCCCATCGGGGGCCAATGAGCTATGTTTAGCACCTGAGGCAGAGGCTCCACAGAGCCATCCTCAGCGGCCAGGCCAATGTTCTTGAATCAATTGAGCCATGGCTGCAGGAGGAGAAGAGATTGAAAGAAAGAGAGAAGGGGGTTAGAGGAGCAAAGGAGAAGCAAATGCATGCTTCTTCTGTGTGCCCTGACCGGGAATTGAACCTGGGACATCCATATGCCGGGCCAACGCTCTGCCACTGAGCCAACTGGCCAGGACCCCAAGTTTGTATACTTTTTCTTACTGAAAAATGTTTGCTAAATGCATGCTTGGATTTAGAAGTATATTATTTGTATACTTTAAACATTTAAAATATACTTTATTTTTAGAACAGTTTAATATTTACAGAGGCCCTGGTCGGTTGGCTCAGAGGAAGAGCATCAGCCCGGCGTGTGAAAGTGCTAGGTTCGATTCCCAGCCAGGGCACCCAGGAGAAGCGCCCATCTGCTTCTCCACCCTTCCCCTCTCCTTTCTCTCTATCTTTCTCTTCCCCTCCCGCAGCCAAGGCTCCATTGGAGTAAAGTTGGCCAGGGTGCTAAGGATGGCTCCATGACCTCTGCCTCAGGCTCTAGAATGGCTCCGATTGCAGCAGAACAATGTCCCAGATGGGCAGAGCATTGCCCCCTAGTGGGCATGCTGGGAGGATCCTGGTGGGGTGCATTCGGCAGTCTGTCTCTCTGCCTCCCGGCTTCTCACTTCAGAAAAATACACACAAAAAAATTTTCAGAAAAATTGAAAAGTTCCCAAATAGACAGTACCAAGTGATATTACTATATTAGTATGATATATTTATTATAATTAGTGAACCATTATTGATGTACTATTATTAACTAAAGTTCATACTTTATTCAGATTTCCTTAGTTTTTACTTGATGTCCTTTTTCTGTTCCAGGACCCCGCTCAGGGTACCATACTTAGTAATGTGGTAATTACATGTCATTTGTGTAAGTTGTACTTGGATCATCATAAATTAGACACACTATTGATAATTTAGTTGCAAAGGTTGCTTTATTCTCAAATTTCAAAACAATACCTCAATATAGCATATTATGTTACTAAAAATGCTCCTAGATTAAAAATAGTTGGCCTTCATTTTACTTTTTTTTAAAAAAAGATTTTATTTATTGATTTGAAAGAGAGAGAGAAGCAGAAGCATCAACTTGTAGTAATTGCTTCTCATATGCGCCCTGACCAGGCAAGCCCAGGGTTTTGAATTGGCGACCTCAGTATTTCAGGTCGATGCTCCATCCACTGTGCTACCACAGGTCAGGCTCATTTTACTTTTATTTATTGATTTTTTAGAGAGAGAGGAGTGAGAGAGAGACAGAGAGAGAGAAGGGAGAGGAGCAGGAAGCTTCGACTCCCATATGTGCCTTGACCAGGCAAGCCCAAGGTTTCGAACCCGCGACCTCAGTGTTCCAGGTCGACGCTTTATCCCACTGCGCCACCACAGGTCAGGCCCTCATTTTACTTTTAAACATCTATTTTGCTTTGAAATTTTCAAAGTGATTTGAAGAAACAAGGGGATCTATTATCTTAATAATGTTTCTTTTTCTTTTATATATATATTTATTTATTTTAATTTATTCATTTTAGAGAGGAGAGGGAGAGAGAGAGAGAGAGAGAGAGAGGAGAGACAGAGAGAGAGAAGGGGGGAGGAGCTGGAAGCATCAACTCACATATGTGCCTTGACCAGGTAAGCCCAGGGTTTCGAACCGGCGACCTCAGCATTTCCAGGTCGACGCTTTATCCACTGCGCCACCACAGGTCAGGCAGGCTCATTTTACTTTTAATAAGCCTTTTATAAGTATAGGTTTCATTGTGTTAGCAAGTAGTCTATCTTACCTCTTTATTTATGACTTTGATATGTCCCACTTTCATGGAAAGTTCATTTTGGTCAGTTCAGTCATGTGATGGACAGGCAATCTGTCTCATCGTGTCCTAGTGAAATGATAAAAATTACCTACCTTTTAATTGACAAGAATAATGATGTTCTACATTGTACAGTAATGTACAGTTTACAGCCACCTCACAGGAACTGCCAGTTTAGTAGTGAGGGAGAGAAGGACATTATCCCAGTTTTGAGGATGACTACAGGGAAACGTAAGTGAAGTGACCACCACAGATCACATTGCCGTAGATGTGAGAACCTCGTCTTAAATGTTTCAGATCTTCAGACTGCAGTTTTGGTATCCTTTCCTCTGAGTTATTTGAAGTAGTCTCTATATAAAAAAATAAAGTAGTAAATGGTTTCTTATTGATTGTCTTATAAAGTTATTCTTGGAATTATTAGATTAATAAAGATATGATTAATTTTACTTTGAAGTCTAATGGTTATTTAGACTTTAGAACTATTACACACACACACACACACACACACACACACACACACATTTTTTTTTTCTTCATTTTTCCAAAGCTGGAAATGGGGAAGCAGTCAGACAGACTCCCGCATGTGCCCGACTGGGATCCACCCAGCATGCCCACTAGGGGGCGATGTTCTGCTCCTCTGGGGTGTCGCTCTGTTGCATCCAGAGCCATTCTAGCGCCTGAGGCAGAGGCCACAGAGCCATCCCCAGCGCCCGGGCCATCTTTGCTCCAATGGAGCCTCGGCTGCGGGAGGGGAAGAGAGAGACAGAGAGGAAGGAGGGGGGTTGGAGAAGCAGATAGGCGCTTCTCCTGTGTGCCCTGGCCGGGAATCGAACCCGGGACTCCTGCACACCAGGCCAACGCTCTACCGCTGAGCCAACTGGCCAGGGCCATTAGATATATATTATTTATTAATTTGGGATGCCTTTCATTGGAAGTTTTCAACAGAGAAAACATGAAACATGATTTTCATTCCATAAAACATTTGAAATAATGTCCTACTTTAGAGTCCTTCTCTTGAGTCACAGGAGTTTGTTCAGGCATAGTCGCTCACATTTGTAACGTGTATCCTCCTGGAACTTGTGGTGTATTTTCTTATTTGTACATTTCACCGTGCCAGACTGTGTGCTGTCTTTCTGTGCTCTGTGGTAGAGTAGGCATGTTTGCTTATCAGGATTTGGCAGACCTTTTCTGTAAGGGCCAGATAGTGAATATTTTAGGCTTTGTGGGCCATATAGACTCTGGCAACTGTTCAGCTTTGCCACTATAGCATGAAAGCAGTTAGAGATAATATGTAAACAAATAGGCATGACTCTGTTCAAATAAAACTTGATCCAACCCTGGCCGGATACTCAGAGCATCCTCCTGAAATGCAGAGGTTGCCTGTTCAATCCCCAGTCAGGGTACATGCAGGAACAGATCGATGTTCCCCTCTCTCTCTCTCTCTCTCTCTTCTTTCTTACTTCCTCGCTCTCTAAAATCAATAAAATAAACATTAAATACACACATATATATAACTTTATGTATACAAACAGGTAGCTGCCTGAATTTGGCCACAGGCCTTAGTTGGCCATTGTGGAAAAATTTAGAACCCTGGTGTATTTTACTCCTTCAAATAAAATCTCCCTATTGGGCTTTCAGTGATAAGTCCTTATAACATGAGATGTAAAGCTTAAAATCTGATTTAACTTGCATGGATGTAATCAATTATTTTGTAGAAATATAATAAGCCGAACTGGCCTGACCAGGTGGTGGCGCAGTGGATAGAGCGTTGGACTGGGATGCAGAGGACCCAGGTTCGAGACCCCGAGGTCGCCAGCTTGAGCGCGGGCTCATCTGGCTTGAGCAAAGCTCACCAGCTTGGACCCAAGGTCGCTGGCTCCAGCAGGGGGTTACTCGGTCTGCTGAAGGCCCACGGTCAAGGCACATGTGAGAAAGCAATCAATGAACAACTAAGAAGTCGCAACGCGCAACGAGAAACTGATGATTGATGCTTCTCATCTCTCTCCATTCCTGTCTGTCTGTCCCTGTCTATCTCGGCCTCTGTAAAAAAAAAAAAAAAAAAAAATGCAGAACTGAATGTAATACAGATTTTCAGAGTCTAATTTTTTTACCACTACAAAAAGAAATTAACTTGGGAAATGCTTGCATATTTCAGGAAACAATTTCTTCTTGTGATTCACATGAACAGAAATACAGATCAGACTAAATTAAGACCTAGTGGTCCAGGGTAGATTTTTTTCTTTTTAATTTTGCAATTGATTTGAGAGAAAGAGGAAGGGTGGGTGGGAGGAGAGAGAGAGAGAGAGAGAGAGAGAGAGAGAGAGAGAAGCATCAATTTCATTGTCTCACTTAGTTCCATTTATTTGTGCATTCATTTTGCTTCTTGTATGTGCTATGTCTGGGGATCAAACCCACAACTTCAGTGCACAGGGATGACGCTCTATCCATTGAGTCACCTGGCCAGGGCCCAGGTAGATTTTGGTGGCGTTAGCTATAAGGCTCGGTGGAAGGTAGAGGAGAGGTTCTTCTTGCCAAGTACATGGGAAGTTTTTTTTGGTTTCCATTCTTGATTCCTGTTGGAAGCCTGGAGAATTAATCAAGGGGTGTTCTTAATTGAGCACACAGGCACCCTTCTGAATTCTGCAGATGATTTAGTATATAGTAATTCTGGCCCTATAGGGAAGTCATTAATGGCTTGTAAAAGGGATTTGGGAAGGCCTGACCAGGGGGTGGTACAGTGGATGGAGCGTCCACCGGGGATGCTGAGGACCCAGGTTCAAAACCCCGAGATTGCAGGCTTGGCCCTGGGCTCATCTGGCTTGAGTGCAGGCTCATCTGGCTTGAACGTGTGTTTACCAGCTTGAGCATGGGGTCACTGGCTTGAGCGCTTGAGTGTGGGGTCATAGACATGACCCCATGGTCGCTGGCTTGAGCAAGGGGTCATTGGCTTGGCTGTAGCCCCCCTCACCCTGTCAAGGCATATGAGAAAGCAACCAATGAACATCTAAGATGTCACAATGGAAGAACTGATGCTTCTCATCTCTTTCTCCCTGCCTGTCTGTCTGTCTCTCTCTTGGAAAAAAATGGGGGAGGGGATTTGGGAGGTATTGGAAATGTTTATATAAAAGTGGTGCTTTGGAATACTAATCTGTCAGTATAGGATAGAGGGAAGAGTTAGGCAGAGAAACCTATTAGGACATTTTTTCAATTGGCTGAATTCCTGGGAGTAATTTTGTCTTTTTCAAAGGAGTTAGAGTTTGGTGCAGACTACTGCTGAGGAAAAGCATGAGATCTTAGTTTTACGACTAGGATTGTGTTTGTGCCATGACAGAACATGACAGGAAGGGCAGGGACAATTGTTGGTTTTAGGGTGCAAATGGTTAGTTTGTTCTGGAGATCTAAAAACCTTGGATGATTGGATTGTATTTTGATATTATGATGATTAACAGGTAGAAGAAATAAAGAATTTAAGCTTAGCCAAGACAAGAGGTAGAGCGCTAGGGGTGCCTGTATTTTAAATGACATTTAAGTATAAAATCAAATGAAGTAGATGTCACTAGAAGCCAGGTGAAGTTCTGTAAGAACCAGTAGATGAAAGGAACTTTTAGAAATCAATTATTAAGAGAACTGGAAATTAAGGTAGATGTTACTGGCAAAATGTTTAGATTAGTTGGTTGAGAGCAAAGGCTGCTTTGGAGTCAACTGAGTCCATCTGAATTTTGATGTAGCTACTTACTAGGTATGCCAGCACTTTCTCGACTGTCAATGAGGATAACAGAGCGCAACTGTTACTGAGTTAGGAGGATTCAATGGAAAAAAACAGCAGTGCCTTGTCTAAAAAGTCCTAAATAAATGTTAGTTTGATACTATTAGTTTGATATTGTTACTTTTCAGGCAGTGAATTTACTGGCCAGTGTTTGTATTTTTTCTGTTGTCTTTGATAGGAAAAGTCTCCCCACTTTTGGTTATTCCTGCCTACATTTTATTTAAGCTAGTCTCAGTGCCTAACCTGTCTTGTGCCTTTGAAGAGAACAGCTTGGCCAACTCCGCCTTCTACATTCTCAGACCCTTCTGCAACTGTTGTTTTTAAGTAGTGCCCTATTAGGAATTATTATTTTTGTACGTGGTATTATTTTTTTGAAATGTATGAGCCAGTAGACTTGATGCTACCTAAGTTGAGCTCAGTGAACATACCTGAGCTTTTCCTGCCTGCCTTATATGATGCTGGGATGCATAGCTGAGGGAGTCTTTTCCCTCAGTGTTGACTGTCTAATGGGAGGGAGAGAGAGTAGCATCATACTCTGGCGGGTACTACACGTTGTGCAGTAGTATTCGGAGCATGGATTTAATTCAGGTGAACTATGGGCAAAAACATAGATCAAAGTTAATTCATATTTTAAATTTCTTGCATTTTACCCAGTGGTTTACTGATACTTTCTTGTGTGTGGCAATGAAATGATACATTTATACAATGATTTTTTGAAAAGTATTGTTTTTGGAGGGTAAGGCACTACCTGTTATTTGACAGTAGTCTGACCAGCTTATTAAAGAAAGCAATAAAGTGTATAATTCTTGAATTTGATTAAAGAAAAAGTTCTTCAGAAGTGTATCTAATGTTCTAGGTTTATTTAAAATGTCCTTACAAAAATGTCTTTGAAGACATTTGGGACTATTGAAGGGCTTGGAAGGTGAGTTCTTGTGTAGATTAGGTGGAGCTTTCAAGTGTTCATTTTCTTTAACTGAAGCTACATTTGAAGGTTTTGATTTCTAAATTACATGAGTTGGTTCATATTTTGCTTTGATGTTGAAAACATTTAATGCGTCCTCTCTACCTCGAACAGAATTTTGGTTATAATTAGACTGTAAGCTACTTGAGATTAGGGGACCTGGCTAGGTACCAGCAAAGCTCAATAATGTTTTTGTTGAATTAAATTGTATTAAAGGAGCAAGAGGAACACAGTTTGAGAATTTCTAAAATATTCTCATTATGAAAAATTTCTAACATATAAGGAGCTGTTGAAGGGTAGTACAGTGATCACTGTTTCACCATTCTACAGTTGCTTACATTTTCCTGCATTTTTTTCATTTTGCTTTTTTTTGGGTATTTTTCTGAAGTGAGAAGCAGGGAGGCAGAGAGACAGACTCCTGCATGCACCTGACCGGGATCCACCTGGCATGCCCACCAGGGGGCGATGCTTTGCCCATCTGGGGTGTTGCTCTGTTGCGGCCGGAGCCATTCTAGTACCTGAGGTGGAGGCCATGCAGCCTTCCTCAGCGCCTGGGCCAACTTTTGCTGCAGTGGAGCCTTGGCTGTAGGAGGGGAAGAGAGAGAGAGAGAGAGAAAGGAGAGGGGGAGGGATGGAGAAACATATGGGCATTTCTCCTGTGTGCCCTGGCTGGGAATTGAACTCGGGACTTCCACATGCCAGGCTGATGCTCTACCACAGAGCCTAGCAGGCAGGGCCTGCATTTTAAAATCAATTTTGATTTTTTTCCTGAACCATGTACAAGTTGCAGAAATCCCAACACTTGACTTACACATATTTTTGTGTGCACCTCTTAAAAATAAGATGTTTTCTCTTTTAACCACAGGATTTCTAGGTCATCCTTGCAGAGATCAGGGTGATAGTAATAGTGCACTGGTCTTAGCACCTCTCACCTGTGTGGCGTTGGACACGTTATTTTTTTATTTTTTATTTCTTTTAGTGGCTTGTAGCTTTTTATTATTATTATTAATTTTAATGCAGTGACATTGATAATCAGGGTACATATGTTCAGAGAAAACATCTCCAGATTATTTTGACATTTGATTGTTGCATACCCCTCACCCAAAGTCAAATTGTCTTTCATCACCTTCTATCTGGTTTTCTTTGTGCCCCTCCATTCCCCCCACACACCCCCTCTCCTTCCTCCCCCCCTCCGCCCCACCCCCTGCCCCATTACCATCACATTCTTGTCCATGTCTCTGAGTCTCATTTTTATGTCCCATCTATGTATGGGTTCATATAATTCTTAGTTTTTTCTGATTTACCTGTTTCATTCCATAAAAATATGGAATGCTTCACGAATTTGCATGTCATCCTTGCGCAGGGGCCATGCTAATCTTCTCTGTATCGTTCCAATTTTAGTATATGTGCTGCAGAAGCGAGCACTGGACACGTTATTTGATGTGCCCGATCTCAGTTTCCTTAGTTACAAGTACCTATCTCAGAGGGATAGTGTGCAGATTAAGTGAGTAAAGGTCTTAGAACCATACAAGGCCCAGTTTGCAGTTTATAGTGTTTCCTTGTTTGATTCCCAACTGTGGTGAAGAACACCACTCCCACTGTTGTCCCAAGAGTTGGAAACTTCTACCTTCCCCAGGTGTCACCAAATCTCATAACTTCTGCCTCCTCACATTTCCCAAGTTGGCCCTGTTCTTTCCGTTGCTACTGCAACACTTCTTGCCTATCAACAGTTTCTTAATCTCTCTTCATCTAGTTCCATCTCCACAGTCCCATCTCCACCTCCTCATTATTATTATTATTATTTTTTTAGATTTTATGTGTTGATTTTATGGCGTGTTTGGCAGGGTACAGAACAAGAAGTATCAACTCATAGTTGCTTCACTTCAGTTGTTCGTTGATTGCCTGTCGTATGTGCCTTAACCCGGCAAGCCCAGGGTTTCAAACCAGCAACCTCAGCATTCCAGATTGACTATCGACTCTATCCAATGCGCCACCACAGGCCAGATCCCACCTTGTCATTCTTTTTCTTACTGCCGGAGTTTATGTTTTCAAATAAAAATTTAATTATATAAATTCCCTTTAAAAACTCTTTTCCCATCACCTACAATGCAAAGTCCAAATTTCTCATCTCTGGCTTCTGTGTACATTCTTTCTCTATAACCCTATCTCTCATATACTTCCTCCCCTATGCCCATGTCTCTCTTAACACACACAAATACTTGTGCCCCCAAACTAGTGTGCCATGCGTAGTTCTCTAAATATGTTCTACGTTACACAACCCTGTGCCTTTGCTGGTTGGCTTCTTCCATCTGGGATTCTACCCCCACCTACCATCTGCTATTTATCTGGCAGATACTTGTCTTTCAAGACTAGGTGCCAGTATCTTACTCCTCAATCACTCCTTCTTTCTTGTTTCTACTCTACATTGTAGCCTTAGAGGTAAACAGCATAATACTCATAACATCTTTGGGCAGCCATATGCCTGCCTGTCTGCCTCATTTTGCTAGGTTAAGAAGTCCTTGAGGGTATGCACTAATTTTTACTCTTTCTTTTCCCCCCTAGTACCTAATATGTTGCTTGTATCAGGCACAGAATAAATGTAGATACTGTGTCCATGTTTTGTGGATGAAAAAAAAATTGAGGCTTAGAGAATATGCATTATTCTCAAGGTAACAGAACTAATTAATGAAGCATACAGATCTTTACTGGCCCATTTCAGTACTGTTTTCATTAACTAGTACTTCTCATAATTACAACTGTTTGTTCAATGATTCTGTTCTTAGTCTATGGACTTAGAGCCCCCTAGAGGATCTTTGAGTACCCACATTTAAGTCTACAAATTCATACACGTTTTCTGCAGACTGAGTAAGATTATATAGATGTATGTGTGCATGTCACCAGTTTTTTAATATAAACAGATGTCCTTGTGATTAATAGTGAATTGTGTTGGTAAAGTAGACATATCTTCTGAGAGGAATACTTTAGGGGGCTTTAACCATTTAGGAAATGAGTAACATTTTTGCATAGTTTACTAGGGAAGTGATAAGGTACAAGAAAGTATTTTTTGAAAGTAATTAAATTCAGATTAGATGGTAATATCTGAAATTTCCCTAATCATAGTAGTTTATTAAAATAAAATAAAGTTTAAAGTTTTCTGAAACCAAACATAATTAAAAGTTAAATCTATTTATCTTTTTTTTTTTTTTTAGCTTTTATTGATTCATTTTTAGAGAGAGAAAGAGAGAGAGGGAGAAGAAGGAAGCATCAACTCCCATATGTACCTTGACCAGGCAAGCCAGGGTATCGAACTGATGACCTCAGTGTTCCAGGTCAGTACTTGATCCTTTGTACCACCACAGGTCAGCCAAATCTATTCTTTTGTGTGTGTGTGTGTGTGTGTGTGTGTGTGTGTGAGAGTGACACAGAGAGACAGAGAAAAGGACAGATAGGGACAGACAGGAAGGGAGAGAGATGAGAATCATCAATTCTTCATTGCAGCACCTTCGTTGTTCATTGATTGTTTTCTTATGTGTGCTTTGACTGGGGCTCTAGCAGAGTGAGTGATCCCTTGCTCAAGCCAGCGACCTTGGGTTCAAGTCGGCGACCTTGGGCTTCAAGCCAGCAATGTTTGGGCTCAAGCCAGTGATCATGGGGTCATGTCTATGATGCCATGCTCAAGCTGGTGATCCCATGCTCAAACCAGATGAGCCGGTGCTCAAAGTGGCGACCTCAGGGTTTCAAACCTGGGTCCTCAGTGTCCCAGGCCAGTGGTCTATCCACTGTACCACCACCTGGTCAGGCCAAATCTATTCTTTTTAAAAGGTGGCTTTAAATATATTTTCAGCTGGTGCTATAATGTTGAAATTTTTTGTCTTAGTACCACAATATTTATATAGATGAACGTGTTTTCAATGGATCTCGGAGGATATTGAGAGTTCTGTGGTCTAGGTCGTCTTCTCTTTTAAAATCTAAATTTACTACAAATTGTATTTCGTCAATTCTAGATAGACCCATTAAAGTCAGTTATGAATCTGATTGGCTGGGACCACTTTTTTTTCCCTTGCCTTGTTGAGGTGTAATTGAAATATAACATATATATAAGGCATATAATATGGTAATTTGAACCATGTACATATTGCAAAATGTTTACCATAGTAAGGCTTAGCCGACACATCGTTCACCTCATGTGGTTATCATTTTCTTGTGGTGGTGTTATGATGAGAGAACATCAATCAAAGCTCTATTCTCATAGCGACTTTTAAATGTACAACCATAATGTTTCTTAATGAGAAATATTTCCCTGACTTAGTGACTGCCTGCTGTCTGGACACAGCGTTGTATTCTGTCTGGGCCACAGGCACTTCTGTTGTTGATATAAAATGTTTGTGGTCTGGCAGGCATTCTGAGTTCAAGGGCATAGCTTAAATAATAATGCTTTAAAATATGTGTGCTATTTTAATCAGTTTATTTAGCTACTCTGGATCAATAAGAATTGTGTGATATCATTCATTCCTTTGGCAAATATTTATTTGACTCCTGCTGGGAAGCAGATCCTCCCCTCAGCCCTGAAACTATAGTTGTGAGTGAGCCGAGCAGGCAAGCCTTGGTCCTGGGGCCCTTACCTTTCTGGGGAGGGGGGGCATACTCTTTAGCATGAGAAGCATGCAGGTCCGTGTCTGTGACATAATCCTAAGTAAGGGGAACTGCTTTAACCACAGGTCAGAAGAAGGAATAGGAAGCATTTTCTATTTTAGAAAGCGTTATCTGAGAAGGCCTTCTTAAATAGACATTTGAGCAGAGAGACCTGCGTGAAGTCTAGGCCTGAATGAAGTAATCTTGCAAAGCTTTATGGAGAAATAGCCTTCCAGACAGAGGATCAGCAAATGCTGAGGCTTTAGATGATACCTGGTAGGGGAATGGAGAGATCTGAGTGAAATTTAAAGAGAACCCTGTGCTATGGAGAGAACAGACTCTGGTAAGAAAGGAGGCAGGGGCAGCAGTGAGGAAGTGGTGGTTGTAAAGCTTCAGGTGAGAACTGATGATGGAGGTGGTGAGAAGGAGTCACATTTGAGATGTGTTTTGAGGATAGAGCCAACAGAACAGTGTGATGGACTTCAGTGTGAAGGTGCAGTCAGGGAAACTCCAGTGTTAGTACGCAGGCGCCGGCTACCTCTGAGCACTGGCTTTGTTAGCGGCTTTCTTTTTTTCTTCTTCTTTTATTTTTTATTTGTTTATTTTTTTACAGAGACAGAGAGTGAGTCAGAGAGAGGTATAGACAGGGACAGACAGACAGGAACGAAGAGAGATGAGAAGCATCAATCATTAGTTTTTCGTTGCACATTGCGACACCTTAGCTGTTCATTGATTGCTTTCTCATATGTGCCTTGACCACAGGCCTTCAGCAGATGGAGTAACCCCTTGCTGGAGCCAGCGACCTTGGGTGCAAGCTGGTGGGCTTTTTTTGCTCTAAACAGATGAGCCCGCACTGAAGCTGGCGACCTCAGGGTCTCAAACCTGGGTCCTCTGCATCCCAGTCCGACGCTCTATCCACTGCGCCACCACCTGGTCAGGCTCTTTTTTTCTTCTTATCTGTCTTTACCAGTTTTTCTATACCAAACCTGCAGTGCTTCTTTGATAAAAAAAACGTTTACTTTAGTTTACTTTATAGATTACTTTAAAATTAGAGTTAACTATGCCATTAAATGTAGCTTAATTCTTAATATATTCTGTCCTTTTTGATTTGGAAAACAATTCTAGTGATGTAGCATTTTAAAATGTGTCTTTTTAGCCTGACCTGTGGTGGTGCAGTGGATAAAGCGTTGACCTGGAAATGCTGAGGTCGCCGGTTCGAAACCCTGGGCTTGCCTGATCAAGGCACATATAGGAGTTGATGCTTCCAGCTCCTCCCCCCTGTCTCTCTCTCCTCTCTCTCTCTCCCTCTCTCTCTCCTCTCTAAAATGAATAAATAAAATTAAAAAAAAAAAATTAAAAAAAAATGTGTCTTTTTACTCTTAGTGATCAGCCTTTGTACCTTTTCCACATTTGAAGATGGTGAAGTTAGATATTCATACCCTGGCCCATCACCTCAAGCAGGAACGCTTATATGTAAACTCTGAGAAACAGCTCATTCAGAGGCTCAATGCGGACGTACTGAAGACAGCGGAAAAGTTGTATCGGACAGCATGGATTGCTAAGCAACAGAGAATTAATTTGGATCGGCTTATCATAACCAGGTAAAGACAAGATTTTGAGGTCTGAAATTCTATAGACCACTATGCTTCCGTGCTAACTGCTAGTTGTAAGTAAATGAATCTATTTCCAACAAAGTGCTTGGTTTAAGATAGTTTAAATCAATATTAAGGTGAGTCTTTGCTTATTTTGTTTATTAAGTCACTTAAGCACTGTTATAGAGAATTATAACTTAAGCATTACTATTTTATACCACATCTACTTTTCAGTTATAGGAACCTTATTTTTCTCTGTGTTAATACCTCATGTTCTATGGTTCCAAGAAGCAGTTTTCAACTCAAAGAATCGTCGTACTGAGGTATAATGTTGAGAAAGAAGCCAGACACAGAAGAATATATAACCTGTATGATTCCATTTATATGAAGTTCAAAATGAGGCAGGACTAACTTGGATAAAAGAAGTCAGAATAATGGTTACTTCTTGGTACTTTTCATTGAACCTGATTTAATATGAGGAATTTGTTCTTCTCTTTTTTTCTTCTTTTTTTACATATTCATGTGTTGATGGTCTAAAAGATTTTAAAAGATTTTAGCAAGTCAGAGTGGTCTTATTGCTGGGACTAGAATCAACTCACGCTCCATGTTTCAGTATAGTATATGTGTTATTTTATGATTGCCATTAATTTTACTATTTTACTTGTTTGCTCATTTTTTTAGTGCTGAAGCTTCCCCTGCCGAATGTTGCCAACATGCCAAAATTTTGGAAGATACACAGTTTGTTGATGGATACAAGCAATTGGGATTTCAGGAGACTGCTTATGGAGAATTCTTGAGTCGATTAAGGGAAAACCCTCGTCTTATTGCCTCCTCTCTGGTTGCTGGAGAGAAACTTAATCAGGAGAACACACAAAGTGTTATTTACACAGTTTTTACCTCCCTCTATGGCAACTGCATTATGCAGGAAGATGAAAGCTACCTCCTTCAGGTTTTGAGATACTTGATTGAATTTGAACTGAAAGAAAGTGACAACCCCAGGCGACTCTTGAGGAGAGGAACTTGTGCCTTCAGCATCTTATTTAAACTTTTTTCTGAAGGACTGTTTTCTGCCAAACTTTTCCTCACAGCTACTTTACATGAGCCAATCATGCAACTGCTTGTGGAAGATGAAGATCATTTGGAAACAGACCCAAATAAGCTAATCGAGAGGTTCTCCCCATCTCAACAGGAAAAACTCTTTGGGGAGAAAGGCTCAGACAGATTCAGGCAAAAGGTCCAAGAGATGGTGGATTCCAATGAGGCCAAACTAGTGGCTTTGGTGAACAAATTTATTGGTTATCTCAAACAGAACACATACTGCTTCCCACACAGCTTGAGGTGGATCGTGTCACAGATGTACAAAACCCTCTCGTGTGTGGATAGGCTGGAAGTTGGGGAGGTCAGGGCCATGTGTACTGATCTCCTCTTGGCCTGCTTCATTTGTCCTGCAGTTGTCAATCCAGAACAGTATGGAATAATATCTGATGCTCCTATTAATGAAGTGGCAAGATTCAATCTGATGCAGGTATGCTTTTGCTGTTATTATTAATGGGGCATTCAGTTACAATTGGTTGATTAGGCAGTGGAGGTGGGAACAAAGAATATGATGACAATATTCATAGTTTCTTACCATCTGTTTCCTTAGACTGCCCTAAGTATTTGCTCCTTGAGACATAAAAGCAGCCATACTGGGATTTAAAAATATTGTTGTCATAAAACATTTTGTATTAGTTCTTTTTCTTTTTAACTTATAAAAAAAATATTTATATATTTTATTGATTTGAGCGAGAGAGAGAGACAGGAACGTCAATCTGTTTCTGAATGTGCCCCGACTGGGGATGGAACCTGCAGCCTCTGCACTTCGGTACAGTGCTCTCACCAACTGAGTTCTCTGCCCAGGGCACGTTTCGTATTAGTTTTTAAATGGAGTCCTCCGACACGTGAATGTATAGTTGATTAGATTTTCTAGAACAAGCCTACCTTCCCATGATTTCAAAATCCAGAATGATTGAAAACTGGGTCTGAACTAATTGTTCATTATTCCATTTAGTGCTAATAAATATTTGTGTTTTGGTGCAGAGATGTTAATGTGTTTGATTATATAGGATGCTACCCTAAATACTGGACATGTTACATTTATGTACTAACCAACTTCCTAAAATCTCCAAATGTTGAAATATGAAACGTTTCTGGACCTAAAAATTTCAGAAAGAGGATTTTTGGACCTGTATTAGCACTTTTCCCCCCTAATTATCTAAAGTACTGAAATCATGTCATTATTTCTTAAGGTAATCTTTTTTTTTAAGATCTTTTTGTTTTTATTTATTTACTTTTCCTTTGATTGGGGGTGTGTGTGTGGCATCAACTCATTATTCCACTTAGTTTCATTTAGTTGTGAACTCATTGATTGCTTCTTGAATGTGCCCTGACTGGGGATTGAACCTGTGAGCTGGGATGATGCCTTATCCACTGAGCAATCTGGCCAGGGCCTTAAGGGAATCTTTTAATCATATCATATCACCTGGAAATACTGTGAAGAAGAGACTGAGTTTATTTGGAATAGAATCTATATTTGGATGAGTTTTTTTATTTTTGTTAAAAAGTTTTTTGATTGATTTTAGAGAAATAGAGGAAGGGAGAGAAAAGAGAGAGAGAGAGAAATCGATTTGTTGTTCCACTTATTACTTGATTCTTCTATGTGCCCTGACCAGATTGCTCAGTGGATCAATCAAAACCTGCAACTTTGGTGTATCTGGATAACGCTCTGACCATCTGAGCTACCTGGCTAGGGCGTTAGATGAGTTTGTTTTTTTTTAAATGATAAGCTCTTTTTTATGATCAGTTCTATCAGTGAGGTGTTGGGCAATTAACTATATAGAAATCTCTGAAATAAAATTAAAAATATTTTATCATTTGTGAAAACTGATTTTATTTTATGACAATATAGTTGTAGTTTTATTTTTGTCATTCTAACAGATTGAATCACATATTTTCGTGTTTTTTTTTTTTTTTTGTATTTTTCTGAAGCTGGAAACGGGGAGAGACAGTCAGACAGACTCCCGCATGCGCCCGACCGGGATCCACCCGGCACGCCCACCAGGGGGCGACGCTCTGCCCACCAGGGGGCGATGCTCTGCCCACCAGGGGGCGATGCTCTGCCCCTCCGGGGCGTCGCACTGCTGCGACCAGAGCCACTCTAGCACTTGGGGCAGAGGCCAAGGAGCCATCCCCAGTGCCCGGGCCATCTTTGCTCCAATGGAGCCTTGGCTGCGGGAGGGGAAGAGAGAGACAGAGAGGAAAGGGGTGGGGGGTGGAGAAGCAAATGGGCGCTTCTCCTATGTGCCCTGGCCGGGAATCGAACCCGGGTCCCCCGCATGCCAGGCTGACGCTCTACCGCTGAGCCAACCGGCCAGGGCCACATATTTTCAAAATGAGTTATAAAGAGGGAGAATTGTCTCAGATATTAAGAAGATGTTAACTTTAAGCATAGTGTCTTTATTTTGTGTGTGTGTGTATGTGTGTGTGTGTGTGTGTGTGTGTGTGTGTGTGTCAGAGACAGAGAATCAGCCAGCCAGCCAGACAGGAATGGAGAGAGATGAGAAACATCAGTTCTTCGTTGCGGCTCCTTAGTTGTTCATTGATTGATTTCTCATATGTGCCTTGACTGGGGGGCTACAGCAGACCGAGTGACCCTTTGCTTGAGCCACCGATGTTGGGCTCAAGCTGGTGAGCCTTGCTCAAGCCAGATGAGCCCACACTCAAGCTGGCAACCTCGGGGTCTTGAACCTGGGTCTTCCACATCCCAGTCCGATGCTCTATCCACTACGCCACCACCTGGTCAGGCTAAGCATAGTGTCTTTAAAGAGTAGATTAACAGTTCACTTTTGGCATTAAGGAATTTTCTCTGTGAATATTTACTTTCCAAACTTTTTTTTAGAAATTGTTTGCTTTTAAATCCAGAAAAAATTTACTTTGCATACTTTGTGAACTGTATAGGAAAAAGTAACCTAACAGTAACTTGAAATAGTTTGAGTCAGCTTTTACAAATTAATTTTAAAATTTCAGAGCACATGAAAAGTACAGTATCAAAAACAAAGATGTTATATTTTTATTTCCTAATGTTGATATATTGATAATAAAGAGGAATGAAAGCAAAATTTTCTACTTATTTTGTATAACTCTGTAGTAAAATCTGATGTTGACAAGATACACATTCAGGACCCTATTTTGTATGTCTAGTCAGATGGTGTGAGAATCATTATGAACAGATTTTTAGAATAGAAGTGCCTTCTTAGAGAGAGGACTCTGTCTCTGTAGCCTGTGTCTCCCTAACCCTGCTTTGGGTTGCAGGTTGGCCGCCTTTTGCAGCAGTTAGCAATGACTGGCTCTGAAGAAGGAGACCCTCGGACAAAGATCAGCCTTGGAAAATTTGACAAAGTAAGAATGAATGCTATGTCCTGTGAAATACGTTCATAGAAAATTCTGCCAAAGTATTAGTGAATCTGACTATCCTCGCTAATTCTCACTTACAGAAGTGTTGAGGAGATACCATTGGAATGAAAACCAAAGAGCTATTAAGATTATTTTAAGAAGTTTAATTTTTTTAATTGATTTTTTTTTGGGGGGGGGGTATTGTTTTTCTAAAGAGAGAAGCAGGGAGGTAGAGAGACGGACTCCCGCATGTTCCCAACCAGGATCCACCCAGCATGCCCACTAGGGGGTGATGCTCTGCCCATCTGGGGTGTTGCTCCATTGCAACCGGAGCCATTCTAGCACCTGAGGCAGAGGCCATAGTCAGCACCCGGGCCAACTTTGCTCCAATAGAGCCTTGGCTGCTGGAGGGGAAGAGAGAAACTGAGAGAAAAGAGAGAGGGGGAATGGTGGAGAAGCAGATGGGCGCTTCTCCTGTGTGCCCTGACCAGGAATTGAACCTAGGACTTCCACACGCTAGGCCAACATTTTACTGCTGAGCCAGCTGGCCAGGGCTTGATTGGTCTATTTTTAGAGAGATGTAGAGAAGGCGGCAGAGAATGGATAGCGAAAGGAAGCATTCATTTGTTGCTTCTCATGTATGCCCTGACCGGGGATTGAACCCGCAACCTTATTGTTCTGGGATGACGCTCTAACCAATTGAGCTAACTGGGCCTAAGAAACTTAATTTTAAAAAATTGTCACTAAATCAAATCAGCAATAACTATATAATTTAAATATATTTTGTAATTTAATATTTATGGCATTGTTCAGTTATTTTAATAAAAATTTTAATCATTTTTGAGTGGTCTGCATTCAACCTATTTTAAAATTCAGAAGTTATGCAGTGAAATTTCCCTTCCACCTCTAATCTCTAGCCTTTATTTTCTCTCCAAAAGATTTTTGATATTTTGCCTTGTGTGTATGCTTTAAGAGGTTTATGTGTACAAATTCCTGCATACATATTCCAAATCACCTTTTCACAAATGATAGGATAGTGTGCACTGTTCTGTCTTATGGTTCATGTACCAGAGTATTTTGGAGATTATTCTACATCAATTTATAGAGAGTTTAATTTTTTTAATGTTGGATTTAATATAATTAAGAATTTTTTTCATTGATTTGAGACAGAGAGAGAGAGACAAAGGAAGAGAGAGAGAGAGAGAGAGAGAGAAGCATCAATTCATTGTTTACTTAGTTCCATTTAGTTTTGCACTCAGTTGTTGCTTCTCATACATGCCCTGACCAAGATTCAAACCCCACGACCTCAGTGTGCCCAGATGGCGTTTTATGCACCGACTCACCTGGCCAGTGCTAATACAATTTTTAAGAAGAAAAAGTTTTGCATGCTTGTCCACCATAATCAGAAATTTTGTTCTGTTGCTTTAAAGGGGAGCTATTTTACTGATCTTTTCTTGTTTTAACAGAGCTGTGTTGCTGCTTTCCTTGATGTTGTGATTGGGGGCCGTGCAGTGGAGACCCCTCCAATGTCCTCTGTTAATCTTCTGGAAGGATTGAGCAGAACTGTGGTTTATATAACCTACAGTCAGCTTATCACTCTGGTAATGGCTTTATTCTTTAATAGAATTTTCTCAAAAGTCATTTATCTAAGCATGGGCAGAGGCACAGATGAGTACATCATGTGAGAAGTATATATTGTGTTTGAAAAATTGATTTCACTAGCTAATGTCCTTTTATTTTTACCAGGTGAATTTTATGAAGTGTGTGATGTCTGGAGATCAGCTGAGAGAAGATAGAATGGCTCTGGACAATTTACTGGCAAACCTGCCCCAGGCAAAGCCAGGGAAAAGCAGCAGTTTGGAGGTGACTCCCTACAGCACTCCTCAGCTGTCTCCAGCAACCACTCCCGCGAACAAAAAGAATCGATTGCCTATAGGTAAAGAGACTCGCTCATTTGGAGGCTTTGCCTTATATTTAATATTTCCTTATTAGCCTTTGTTATTGCTCAGTGTTTTGAAGTATTCAATAGATTTAAATAATTTGGAAACATCTTTCTATATGTTTAATGATAGTAATTCAGTTTTTTACAGTTGCATTAGATTAAGGTTTAGCAGTAGGCTTTTGCTTTATCTGGACATATTTTCATAATTAATTGAAATTATGGTATCCTTTGTACTTGAGTGTCTTATAAAATTTTGAAAGTGCCATTTGTAACAAGTCATTATTTGAATTATGTAGTTTTATCCTTTCTACAAAATTCTAAATAATATAATATCAGAAGTTATAGTCACTAAAGTTGAAACTATATAAGTACTCTTTTTCTGTTATTGTTATTAATAATCAGTCTTTTATCAGCTGAGGTAAGATATCTTTGTTATCTTACAGAATAAAGTGAAAGTTCTGTTTTAAAGTTTTATTTAATCAGTATTCATTTATTTAAGAAGTAGGCTTTATTAAGTTTTATATGCATTAAAAATTTGAGTATATGCTATGTACCAGACACTGAGTAAGCACTTTATAAATGTTGTTGCACTTAATCCATGGGAAAAATTCACACAAAAAGAGTAGGTATTATAATCACTATGCTGCAGGTAGGGCACTGTGTTAGATACTAGAGGCACAAAGACTTTAGGACATGTCCTTACGCTGAGTTAGCTGTCAGTAGTCTAGCTGGGAAGACAAGAAGAGACCAGTGCCCTTCAGTGTGGATAGAAGCCGAGAGAATTACCAGACACCTAGAGAAGGTGACTGTGGAACAGGGGAAGTCTCCACTTTCTCTTGAAGGATAAAAGGCAGTTACACAAAGTAAACAAGATGGAGAGAATGGTTAGGCCAGGGGAGCACAGTAGTTTAGCACCAGTTTTTTTTTGTTTGTTTTTTTTTTACAGGGACAGAGAGAGAATCAGAGAGAGGGATAGACAGGGACAGACAGACAAGAACGGAGAGAGATGAGAAGCATCAATCATCAGTTTTTCGTTGCAACACCCTAGTTGTTCATTGATTGCTCTCTCATATGTGCCTTGACCACGGGCCTTCAGTAGACTAAGTAACTCCTTGCTCAAGCCAGCGACCCTGGGTCCAAGCTGGTGAGCTTTTTGCTCAAGCCAGATGAGCCTGCGCTCAAGCTGACGACCTCGGGGTCTTGAACCCGGGTCCTCTGCATCCCAGTCCGACGTTCTGTCCACTGCACCACCACCTGGTCAAGCAGCACCAGTTTTTTAATGATAATGAGGACCTCAGTGATCATAAACATGAATAGTTACTATATTTTACACATTTTAAAGAATGGTATTTCATTTTTAAACTTCCATGAGCTGATGTGTTAAAAAACTATCAGTTTTTGCCCTGGCCAGGTAGCTCAATTGGTTAGCATCATTCCAATATGCCAAGGTTATGGGTTTGATCCCCGGCCAGAGCACATACAAGAATCAATTAAGGCCCTGGCCGGTTGGCTTGGCGGTGGAGTGTCGGCCTGGCGTGCGGGGGACCCGGGTTCGATTCCCAGCCAGGGCACATAGGAGAAGCGCCCATTTGCTTCTCCACCCCCCCTTCCTCTCTGTCTCTCTCTTCCCCTCCCGCAGCCGAGGCTCCATTGGAGTAAAGATGGCCCGAGCACTGAGGATGGCTCCTTGGCTTCTGCCCCAGGCGCTAGAGTGGCTCTGGTCACGGCAGAGCTTTGCCCCTGGTGGGCAGAGCTTCGCCCCTGGTGGGCGTGCCGGGTGGATCCTGGTCAGGCGCATGCGGGAGTCTGTCTGACTGTCTCTCCCCGTTTCCAGCTTCAGAAAAAAAATACAAAAAAAAAAAAAAATTTAAAAAAAAAAAGAAAAAGAATCAATTAATGAATGCATAAATAAGTGGAACAACAAATCAATGTTCCTCTCCCTCTCTCCCTTCCTCTCTCTCTGAAATCAATAAATAAAAAATTTCTAATGAAAAAAACTGTCAGTTTCTTAAAACTAATCTACCTTACATTTAACATAATATGGAATAATATCAACAGGAATGTGACATTATATATATTTTTAAATATTTATTTATTTTTACAGAGACAGAGAGTCAGAGAGAGGGGTAGATAGGGACAGATAGTAATGGAGAAAGATGAGAAGCATCAATCATTAGTTTTTCGTTGCGACACCTTAGTTGTTCATTGATTGCTTTCTCATATGTGCCTTGACCGGGGGCCTTCAGCAAACCGAGTAACCCCTTGCTCGAGCCAGTGACCTTGGGTCCAAGCTGGTGAGCTTTGCTCAAACCAGATGAGCCTGCGCTCAAGCTGGAGACCTCAGGGTCTCACACCTGGGTCCTCCGCATCCCAGTCCAATGTTCTATCCACTGCACCACCACCTGGTCAGGCGACATTATATTTTTTTAAGTCTGGCTTTCTTCATCCCAAAATGTCAATTTCCAGAATTAACAATAGAAAAAAATAAAGTTTGACATTTAGTCATTTTTAAGCTATTTGTACTTTTTTAACATGAAGAAATAAATAATTTTTGGTAAATGAGAGATTTTCCCCCCCTCCATATTCACTTCTCTACCTTAGTCCTTTCTTGTCATCCAGAAGTAACATTAAATATGGGTATGATGGAGAGTAAATTTCAGATGTTTGCCCAGTATTTTGTATAGTCGTGTGACCTGGTCATTGAATTTATTTTCTCTTTTAAAATGTGTCCATGATTCAGAGGGCTGATTTTCTTTCTGTTTAATGCTTCCGCAACCCAGGACAACAGTTAGCAGCCATCACTGCCTGGGACTCCTCAGCCTCCAATCTTACTGCTCATATTACTCTAGTCACCCCGTTTGGTGGGTAATAGGCTGTTCTTCCTCTTCTTGTATAGCTTTTATTTAAGAAGTGGTTTATAAAAGTGTGCTCCATGTGCATGTTGCTTTGCTTCGTGTAAGTTGTTACATGACATTTGATTACTTGCATTTAAGTTCATAATCCAGTAGAAGATAGTGAGGTGAGCCTGACTTTTGAGTGTTGATGTGTGTCCTGAATTTTGAAAGTAAGAGTGATTAATAAACAGATCTACAGCTTTGTGGAGAGATGATTGTTTATATTTCTGTCTTTAAGTAGGTCAGCTTACACTCAGAGTGAAGTTGAAAGACTTGTTCCTATAGAGCATTTTGCTTTATGTCTGTACTTTTGATTATTTTGCACTAAAATAGAATTTCTAGCTACTATTCTGGTTGTATTGAATTTTATTAACTTCTGAAAGGAAATTGAAACTTATCACAGTAGACTAAAACTAATAGAGAAATTATTACCAACTATTAAATCTTTCAGAAGTTCTTGTAAGATCTATAAAATGGATTATTTTAGAAAAAAAGTTTTAGGTAGGGAAAAAACACCCGAAATAATTAGATTTTCTGTTAATTTAGAATATTTCTAATAAGCAGAAAGAGAATCTCTCTTCCATCTTTGGAAAGAGGTTAACACATTTCAGGAAAAAGAATGTGTTTTCAAAAACTGATTCTGGTTTTGCCAACAGTTGCCTAATGAATGTATATTACTTTATATGGCTATCAGATTTCTATATGGAATTTTCTCATGCTTATGAGTTATTAGTGTGGGAGACCTGTGGCACTTAAGTCATTTTATAAGAGAAATAGTTGAAGATGTCTTGAACAGATAAGAAATAAGGTAATGCTTTTCTTGTCATCCCAAGTGCGAAGTTGATTGGGCCGTGTTTGCTGCTCTGCTGGTGTGGGCCTCTGTTTGTCACCCCTGTCAGGTGGACATGGATATTTGTTTCTGATGATCAGTTTTGAAGGAGAGTCTGTATTAGTCATCAGTAGAGTAACTGGGAAGAGAAAGGGTTTTTTTTTATATTCTCACCACTTTTGTGCATGCGCAAATGTTCTAGATTAATAGAAAATATTTATTTTTGTACTTAGTGTGCCATTTTCTTTATTTTATCTCTTTCTCCAAATTGTCTTATTTAAATTCTTTTGATAGCAACTCGGAGCAGAAGCCGCACCAATGTGCTAATGGACTTACATATGGACCATGAAGGACCTTCGCAAGAAACCATCCAGGAGGTGCAGCCAGTAGAAGTGTTGGTCATTTCCTTAGGGACAGGTCCCCAGCTTACTCCAGGGATGATGTCAGAAAATGAGGTATGAATGTATTGTTACATTTAACTTAGAGCCATCGATGTTTAGAAATTTGGATTCTATTCTTATTAATGGTCACTTAAGTCTATAAATCAAAATGCATTAAAATGAATATTTTTCACTATCTATCTTTAGTGGGCCTACCATGACACATCATCAAATGCTGAACTTTCTGCGAACAGTCCTAGAAGCCCTTCACATTAGTACATCTGTGGCGCTGTAGTTGGTGACCAGGCCCACACCAAAGGAAAATTTCTAAAGGTAGAAGAGACAGGAAGCCAGGGATTGTATGGAAACTGAAGAGACTTTTCTAGTGACTTGTAGGAAGTGTTTTATGGTTTTTTTCTTTCTAATTATAAACCAGTGATATTCCTGTTTTAAAGAGCCAACTATTCTGTAGAAATACTTTTTTCTTTTTGGCCAGTTAGGGAGAAATGGAAGAGATAACTGTGAAAAGAAAACTAAAAACATAAAGTATTTTGATGAAATGGGATCAGGGGTATGGAATCAGTTTTCAGATGTTTGTAAATAAGAGCTTGGGACCAGGGGCAAAAGGAAAGAAGAAATTTTGACTCTAAAGGTAGGAGTCTCTCCTCTTTGTGACCTTCCGAAAAAGAAGCAACATCTTATATTCAGCAATGACTGCTTACTATTCAAGGAGACCTAGTCCTGGCCTGGGGATAGGGGACTGGGTACAGTGGTTGATAAAGTGCTGATGGTGGTTGGCTACAGCATCACTTGTAACAAAGAGGTCTGCCACACTCCTGAACTCTGTTCCTCTGTACACACACAGAAATGAATGAGGTGGCAGGAACTTTCAGAATCAACTTTTTAGAAACTCTGGAGTATAATAAAAAATATATAATAACCAGAGAATCATTGCTGAGGGAGAAAACCGCTGAATGTCAGTCAGAGAGCTCTGTGGCATTTATCATACCATGTAACCTGTCCCCAGTCCCCAGGTCAGTGACAGCTTGAAGGCAGCAGTCTGCATTCCTGTGCAGGGAAGGGGCTTCCGGTGATGTGATCCCTTTGCTCTCATTAATTCATACCACTCTCTCGACCTTTAGATGGATTTTGCCTGAAGATACTGCATATCACTTAGTATGAGTTTAAAGGTCTGAGTTGTCTTAAATATACAAAATATAAAAAAAAATTTTTTTTTTTTACAGAGACAGAGTCAGAGAGAGGGACAGATAGGGACAGACAGGAAGGGAGAGAGATGAGAAGCATTAATTCTTTGTTGTGGCACCTTAGTTGTTCATTGGTTGCTTTCTCATGTGTGCCTTGACTGGGGGGCTCCAGCTGAGCCAGTGACCTCTTGCTCAAGCCAGAGAATTTTGGGCTCAAGCCAGTGATCATGGATTCATGTCTATGATCCCACTTTCAAGCCAGTGACCCCACACTCAAGCTGGTGAATCCGTGCTCAAGCCAGATGAGCCCACGCTCAAGCTGGCAACCTCAGGGTTTCAAACCTGAGTCCTCCACATCCCAGTCTGATGCTCTATCTACTGCGCCACCGCCTGGTCCAGCCAGAATGTAAAATTTTTTTTTTTTTTTTTTTTTTTTTTACAGAGGTAGAGATAGACAGGGACAGACAGACAGGAACGGAGAGAGATGAGAAGCATCAATCATTAGTTTTTCGTTGCGTGTTGCGACTTCTTAGCTGTTCATTGATTGCTTTCTCACATGTGCCCTGACCGCGGGCCTTCAGCAGACCAAGCAACCCCCTGCTGGAGCCAGCGACCTTGGGTCCAAGCTGGTGGGCTTTCCGCTCAAACCAGATGAGCCCGCGCTCAAGCTGGCGACCCCGGGGTCTCGAACCTGGGTCCTTCCGCATCCCAGTCCGACGCTCCATCCACTGCGCCACCACCTGGTCAGGCCAGAATGTAAAATTTTTATGTCTACATTTAATTTCAAGCAAATGGAAAAAAATCTATTTTTAAATTATTTTTTAATACTATTACATGAGTAAATATATAGAGCCATTAAAAAATCCTTTAATTTACTCATTTAACTGCAGGGACAAAACAGCATCTAAAGGTGTTTTGTTTGTCTGTATTTTGTTTATTAAGTGGGAGGTGGGGAGGCAGAGAGACAGACTCCTGCATGTGCCCCAACCAGGATCCACCTGGCAAGCCCTCTATGGGGCAGTGCTTTGCCCATCTGAGGTGTTGCTCTGTTGTTTGACAACCAAGCTATTTTAATGCCTGCAGTGAGGCCAGGGAGCCATCCTCAGCTCTCAGGGCCAACTTGCTTGAACCGTTTGAGCCATGGCTGCAGGAGGAGAAGGGGGGGAGGTGTGGAGAAGCAGAGGTCCTATGTGTCCTGACTGGGAATTGAACCTGGGACTTCCACATGCTGGGCCAACGCTCTACTACTGAGCCAACTGTCTGGGGTCATGGGTTGTTTTTTTCTGTCTTGTTTTGTTTTGTGGCCTGCTGCTCCAAAACATTCTGAGTATTGTGACCTGATTGCCTGTTCAAGCTTTGGTACTGAGGGCGATGGAAGGGCATAGGTTCAGTTCTTCCAACTGATACATACACTTTCTTGTTGGTGTGCTTGAGAGCTTGATCAGAACCCGGTAGATTGGTTTCTAGTTAAAAATGATAATTTAAGATGAAAAAGAACTTAAGTATGCTTTTGCTGTGGTTTGTTTTTGTTCAGTTGTGACAAACCAATGGCATTTTATATTTTAGGTCCTAAATATGCAACTTTCGGATGGAGGACAAGGAGATGTCCCTGTCGATGAAAACAAACTCCACGGTAAACCTGATAAAACCTTGCGCTTTTCCCTCTGCAGTGATAATCTGGAAGGAATATCTGAAGGTGAAGGGTTACTTCATTCAAGGAGTTGTGTGATTCAAGTATATTTTGTTTTGTGTTCTTTAAAGGAGCCATATAAATTATAATTATACCATCTGTGCCCCTGACTGAGGAGAGTAATGAAGTTTTCCTCTAATGATCTTAAACAGTTGGCTGCAAGATTGTTTCTTGAATAAAATTAAGATTGCAAGAAAAAAAAATTTGTTTTAAAGCTTACAAAAGACCTTTGGTCCTGTAAAGTGGAGAAGATATAAGTCTTCACTGAGAATTGAATAATGCCAAGTTTTGTTTCTCTAACATTGATATACACCAAAGCTTATAGAGCTCCTTTAGAGTAATATGCATGTCTAAATGGGAAAAAATGGACTCTAGTATTTCAGGATGTTGTGTGTACTTGTAACATTCTATAAATTCACACACACCTTTCAGGAAGCAGGAAGATACAGAGGAATAAAAAAATTTAAAGGCAAGATTATGATGTGAGACTGTCATTCTATATTCCAGGATAAGCTTTTTTTTTTTTTTTTTTGCATTTTTCCGAAGCTGGAAACGGGGAGAGACAGTCAGACAGACTCCCGCATGCGCCCGACCGGGATCCACCCTCTGCCCACCAGGGGACGATGCTCTGCCCCTCCGGGGGTTGCTCTGCCGTGACCAGAGCCACTCTAGCGCCTGGGGCAGAGGCCAAGGAGCCATCCCCAGCGCCCGGGCCATCCTTGCTCCAATGGAGCCTTGGCTGCAGGAGGGGAAGAGAGAGACAGAGAGGAAGGAGGGTGGGGTGGGGTGGAGAAGCAAAGGGGCGCTTCTCCTATGTGCCCTGGCCGGGAATCGAACCCAGGTCCCCTGCACGCCAGGCCGACGCTCTACCGCTGAGCCAACCGGCCAGGGCCAGGATAAGCTTTTTTAGTGAAAAAGTTAAAGTTTACTAACATTTTAAAATATAAAATGCAATAACTTTTCCTTTAATTTTTCAAAATATAAGTAATGTATGTTCATTTTAGAAAATGCTGAAAAGAAATTGAATTATCAATAATCTTTATTCTGTTAATTAACAGTTATCATTTTGGTTTATTTATAGCAAGATTAGGTGTATGCTATTTTGTAACCTTTTTTTGTTTAACAATGTAACAGTAACATTTCCCTTGGTAATTTAACATTCTTAAATAACATGGTTTTTAATGGCTGTTTTCTTTCATAATTTATTTAAACATTCATCTATGATTAAACATGTAGATTGCTTCCATTTTCTACTTGTAAGAAACCCTGAAACAAACAACCTTGGACGTATTTTTGTATTATTCCTTAGGAGAATTTCATAGAAGCGTATTGCTGGCCTTAGAGGCATATATATTTCTATGGTATAAATGCAATATTAAAAGCACTTTAATTAGTCTTTAGTCCCTTATCAAAGCGTGAAAAACTGTGTAATGTATCGTGACTGTTTAAGCGCACTCACAGTGGAAACATTTCTCTAGGTCCTTCAAATCGCTCCAATTCAGTGTCCTCTCTAGACCTGGAAGGGGAATCTGTATCGGAACTTGGAGCAGGACCTTCTGGGAGTAATGGAGTTGAAGTTCTGCAACTCTTGGAGCATGAGCAAGGTAAGGTGAAGTTGAACATGATTGCTCAGGTAGCAAAGAAGTTACCTGGTTGCAAGTTGAACAGTGTATTTCCTTGTAAGTTGGCTGTGTTCAATAAGAATAAATTTAAGTTGATTATATAATGACGAATAAACTTGAATTTATTCCTAGTTCTTTGAGTTCTAAAGATTAGTGTTTAGTTGGTAAGTGAATAGTTTAGATTTAAATTACATAGAATAATTAAAACGAATTGCTTGAATTCCATAACATCTGGTATTTCAATTCTGTAATAGTAAAATTTTAAGAGATAAAGATAAAAGCTCAGGGCTCAAGTAAAGTAGAATAGGGAGAGAATGGTACACTGATGATTAAAAGTGTCATAAGGGTGCTTTGGCGGTTCCCAGGGAGAGACACAGAGGTTGAAAGTGCAGGGAAAGCTTATTGGAAGAAAGTACCAGCCTGAGAGCCTGGCAGGCGTTGCGTTGGCAGGAACTGGAGTAGGGCGTTGTTGGTAAAGGAACAGTGTGAGCAAGACCGAGAGGCGGGGAACCACAGAATGTCCCCAGGACTACCAGGTAGGGGACAGCACGAGGGAAGGACCGAAAGACAGCGGGGTCCTAGTTGTGCTTTAGGAAGATTAGTTTGAAAAGGGCCTTTGGATTTGTTTATTTCAAGATCACTGGTGGCCTTCAGAGGAGTGTTGAGAGCACGTGGCCTCACCTGGGTTTGAGGCAGTGCTTCTTAGACTTTAGGGCGCATTAAAATTACCTGAGGAGTTTTTAAAAAGCCTCTTTCCACGTCTCATTTCTAGAAATCCTGACTCAGGCATGCTAGAGAGGAAAAGAGTATTGTCAGGTGCGGTATGTGTGGCTTAAATAACAGAAATGGTATTATTTCATTAGATCAATTTGTCATTTTATCAATTAGGGTTAAATTTTCTGCAAATAACAGAGAAAACTAAAAAAAATATATATGAGCTTGAGACGGAAGTTGAAAGACTCACTTTCTTAAGCCCTCTAGGTCATTCTGATGTGGGTGGTTGGCAGTCTGCATTTGTGAACACTAGATAAGACATGCAGTGGGGCAGATTGCAGACTGCATCTCAGTCAAGGCAAGAGAGAAACCTCTAGAACTAAGGGGGTGTATCTAGTCAAACATAAAATATTTTTTTAGTATGAGTTTACAGTTAAATCATTGCCACAATGTTATGTAACAAACCACCTGAAAACTTAGTGACTTAAAACAATAACATAGTTTTGTTCTCAAGTCTTGTGGGTCAGCTGGATGGTCCCTCTAATTTGGTCTAGGCTCACTCACGCATCTGTGGCCACTCACGCATCTGCGGTCACCAGTGGTTGAGTAAGGAGCGCTGCTGATCTTAGCTGGGGATCAGTTGCTCTGTGGGGAGCTGGCTGGTCTAGAATGACTTTGCTTTGCTCCAGTGTGGTCCCTCACCCTCCAGCTGGCTCGCTGAAGCATGTTCTCGTGAGAGAAGGAAGGGTGAAAGAGAGCTCAGGCGTTCGTAATGTCTCCTGAGGTCTGGCTCCTGCTGGAACACTTCCCTCCTTACCCTTTGGCCAAAGCAAGTAACAAGCTTGTGCAGATTCAGGGAGAGGGGAATGTGTCCTAGTGCACGGTCAGACTCACACTGCCGGGACTGTGGGTCCCGGGGGACAGCTGCACCTGGGCCCCAGTCACTCTACCAGAGAGGGAGTCCATACACTGAGCTCAGTTCAGTGAGGGAAAGACTACAGCATTGGGGGTAATTCAGGGTTTACTTGGTACTATGCTCTCAGGGTTAATTATAAAATACGCAAAATGAAATTCAAAGGCATAAAGTTGTTCAAATTTGATGAAGAAATCATAGCTGTGCTACCATTTTTTAAGTGCTTGCTTTTGTTTTTGATAGCCACAACACAAGATAATCTCGATGATAAGCTGAGGAAGTTTGAAATTCGTGACATGATGGGACTGACAGATGACAGGGATATATCAGAAACAGTGAGTGAGACCTGGAGTACAGATGTCTTGGGAAGTGATTTTGACCCTAACATTGATGAAGATCGCTTGCAGGAAATTGCAGGTAACTGGTATTTAATGTCTCGGGAAGATTGCTGTTTAGTCAGTCAGTCCATCCACTGCCCTCCGTGGGCAGGAGCTCAGTGCTCGGACGGGCAGGGTGTATATGTTAGCAGTAGCTGGGCCACTGAGATGACTCCACGTAACAAGGCATTTATGTGTTCTTTCTGTCTCTCTCTTTTTTATATGTTTATTTTATTGATTTGAGAGAGAGAAAGAAGTAGGAACATCAATCTGTCCCAGAATGTGCCCTGACCGGGGATCGAACTGACAACCTCTATGCTTCGGGACGATGCTCTAACCAACTGAGCTCTCAGCCAGGGCTTTTTTCTTTACTTAAATATAGGTTTGTTTCCCCTGTCTACATGTGACTGACAGAGTATGCCATAAAACCTTTCAGCATAATATGAGATTTAGAGTCTCTGAAAATTGAATTTATTTCTGGAAGGACTAATTCAGTTCCAAAAAGTAACTAGCTTTCTCTTTTTCTTTTTTTTATATCAAGTTAATTGGTGTACAGTTTACAAACATTAAAATTTACTCTTTTTAGGATACTGTTCTGTGAGTTCTGAAAGATTCATATAGTCTTGTAACCACCATCTTCATTTTCTTTTTAAATCATGGAACATGTCAAACAAACTCAAGAAACAGTGTAATGAACTCCGTGTGCCCATCACTCAGCTTCTACGTATACATGGCATGTACACGTGGCCAGTTGGCTTCATCTCTTCTCCCACCCAATACCCTTTATTTCCTTTCCCCATTATATTTAAGCAAGTTCTAGACATTATTTTATTTGTCATTATGTCATGACATATCTTTTTTTTTTTTTTTTTTTTTTTACAGAGGCAGAGATAGACAGGGACAGACAGACAGGAACAGAGAGAGATGAGAAGCATCAATCATCAGTTTCTCGTTGCGACTTCTTAGTTGTTCATTGATTGCTTTCTCACACGTGCCTTGACCGCGGGCCTTCAGCAGACCGAGTAACCCCCTGCTGGAGCCAGGGGCCTTGGGTCCAAGCTGGCGAGCTCTTTGCTCAAGCCAGATGAGCCCGTGCGCGACCTCTGGGGTCTCGAACCTGGGTACTTCCGCATCCCAGTCCGACGCTCTATCCACTGCGCCACCGCCTGGTCAGGCATGACATATCTTTAAAAGGTAGCTTTTACCAGTAAACATTCTGAACGTTTTTTTATGCACTGGAGTAGAATGTTCTTTTATTAGATTCAACCAGAAGTAGTGGAGCATTTTTTTTGTGAGAGAGAGAGGAAGGGAAGGAGATGAGAAGCATCAACTCGTAGTTATGTTACTTTAGTTGTTTGTTTATTTATTTATTTTTATATATTTTTTTTTTCTTTTTTTTTTTTTTCTGAAGCTGGAAACAGGGAGAGACAGTCAGACAGACTCCCGCACGCGCCCGACCGGGATCCACCCGGCACGCCCACCAGGGGCGAAGCTCTGCCCACCAGGGGGTGATGCTCTGCCCATCCTGGGCGACGCCATGTTGAGACCAGAGCCACTCTAGCGCCTGAGGCAGAGGCCACAGAGCCATCCCCAGCGCCCGGGCCATCTTTGCTCCAATGGAGCCTCGGCTGCGGGAGGGGAAGAGAGAGACAGAGAGGAAAGCGCGGCGGAGGGGTGGAGAAGCAAATGGGCGCTTCTCCTGTGTGCCCTGGCCGGGAATCAAACCCGGGTCCTCCGCACGCTAGGCCGACGCTCTACCGCTGAGCCAACCGGCCAGGGCTTAGTTGTTTATTGATTGCTTCTCATACGTGCCTTGACTGGAGGGGGAGGGCTCCAGCCAAGACAGTGACCCATTGCTCAAGCCAGTGACCGTGGTATCATATCAGTGATCCCACACTCAAGCCACACCAGTGACCTTGGGGTTTCAAACCTGGGACCTCGGCGTCCCAGGTTGATGCTCTGTCCACTGCGCCACCACTGTTAAGGCCCTTCTGAACCTGAGTATTTTTAACACAGGTGTACAATAATGTTCAATCCTTTCTGTTTGTATTTCTAAGTAGTGTAAATAGATTTCTTAATTGGTTTTTGCATTACTCTGTTCCAGATGCTCAAGTGTTTAGTGTTTCTCCTGGCAGGATGCCCTGCTGGAGCAGTAGCTGTATTTGCAGTTGAATGAGTGTCACAGAGGCGATGTGTATTTTCCTGCAAACTTTTTTATTGCTCTGAATATGTGGCTAAAATGCCAGAAGAAAATATATTCGGCCAATATAATGTTATGTGGTCAAATGTCTGTTTAAGTGTTTTTACTCCTTGTAGAACTATAAATTTTAGAGAGATATTAGGGACATACACATAAAATTTGCCAAAAAACCAAGATGAAAGCTAGTGAAATGGAGAGTCCAAGGTGAACAGGAGGCAATGGATGGAAAAGAGCTCGTGTCATTGTACCAAGTGGGAAATTTGATTTTGCAGTGCTATTATTGATTGAAATTACTCTTACCTTGGCTTCTTTCTTGTGGACAGAGTGGAGAGATTTTTGTTAGCTTAGCGTTTGGCTTTTCTCCACTCTCACTGCTCTTTCCATCAGGATCTTTGTTAACCCTTTGCTCCCCACTGGTTATACAGGTGCAGCAGCAGAGAACATGTTAGGCAGTTTACTGTGCCTGCCAGGCTCAGGGTCAGTGCTTCTTGACCCCTGCACTGGTTCTACCATATCAGAGACAACAAGCGAAGCTTGGAGTGTAGAGGTTTTGCCAAGTGACTCAGGTTAGTATGCGGTCATTATTTGCATTTTGATTTGCCCAGAAGTTTTAAATGTGAGGTATTTTAACTTCTGTATTATGGACATTTTGTCAGATATACATTTAACAAGTGTGAGGAATCATACTGCTAAGAACTTCAAGTGGAAAATTAGTTCAGAGCATTTTCTATTCGAGAAAAAATGCAATGTTGGATGGCATAGGCTAAGATGGAAAGAGCTTTCTGACTGTGCTCAGTTATTTTGGAAGCAACTGTTAGTCACTGTGTGGGACATTGCATCCAGTGTCTCCTACCAACTCATCATAAAATAAGAACCTGAGTGGTTGTATGCCTGGTAAGCATGTTTAGATTTATCCCAGGGGAGAACTTGGCTCTTGAAAAGATATCTAATGTGTTTTTTAAATGCACCAAAACTGAGACACTGGAGTACTGAGAATTATTTTGTGCAGAAGTATTATAAATGTACATAAAGTGTTTTGTACTTTTTCTTATTATTGCATTTCTACTTTTTTTTCTGATAATGAAGATAAATCTCTGCCTTCAACTATAAATGTCAACTACCAGAATGCAAATAGAATTAACTGTATGTCTGAATTACATTCTGTCTGATCTAGTTGGCTCAAGAATAACCTGGTATGTGTTGTGTAATGTTAACGCATTCAGACACACTAACCTTGACATAAGGAGACAGTAGGATTAGCTCACTATCTGTTGAGCATCCATAGTTGCTTTCTAGAAAGTGGTTTGATTTAATGCTAAGTTCTTCCATATTTTCTTGTTCAGTTTACTTTGCTAACCAGGAGTACACTCTGTGAGATTAGTGACCTGGAAGCAGTTTTCATCTTTGCACAATGACTGGCTTAGAGTAGGATGAAAATCACAACCGTGACTTTTTTTAACACGTGATCTAACTTACTTTGCCAACTGGCCCAGACTTAGAAATCTATTTACACTGATTCCGTTCATGCCCTGTAGCTCTCATCGTCTGGATCACAAGCTGAAACTGGCATGCTAACAGAATCCCTAATGTGATACCTCCCGTCTTCTCTCTAGAGGCCCCAGACCTAAAGCAGGAGGAGCGGCTACAGGAACTCGAGAGCTGTTCTGGACTGGGTAGCACGTCTGATGATACGGATGTCAGGGAGGTCAGTTCCCGTCCCAGCACACCAGGCCTCAGTGTTGTGTCGGGTATGTCTGTCTTGTTTTAAGGAATAAGGATTTCAAGGTGTGTTCCGACCTCCCCATTTATAAATTTGATAGAAAAGAAATATGTTTTATTTAAGACCTGAGTCATTTCCAGGAAACAAAATTATTTCTATGTGACCTTTTATCTGTGAGAATTCAATGTGTGGCTTTTATAGAATAGAGCCTGTTGAAGTAACTGGCAAACAGTCTGTATGTGTTCCCTCTAGAACTACCTGTTCTTGGTAGCCTCTACTACTATATTTAGATATCATGTGATAATTCTGGTTATATTTGTACAAATCAAGGTAAATGTATTTAAGGAACAGTATACTAAAGGATATAATGCCAAACAAGTCACATGTATAGAACCAGGACCCAAAAAATTTGAGAATATTTACATTTCTCCAAATCTTGTATACTTTTTGTGTGATTATTTTGTTGTTCTTGCTGTTTATTTTTTGCCTTTTTTTTTTTTTTTTAAGGCATAAGTGCAACCTCTGAAGATATTCCCAATAAGATTGAAGACCTGAGATCGGAGTGCAGCTCTGACTTTGGGGGTAAAGATTCTGTCACGAGTCCTGACATGGATGAAGTAACTCATGGTAAGAAGGGGAAGTGAGGATGACCTTTTTTTTTTTTTTTTCATTTTTCTGAAGCTGGAAACGGGGAGAGACAGTCAGACTCCCGCATGCGCCCGACCGGGATCCACCCGGCACGCCCACCAGGGGCGACGCTCTGCCCACCAGGGGGCGATGCTCTGCCCATCCTGGGTGTCGCCATGTTGCGACCAGAGCCACTCTAGCGCCTGGGGCAGAGGCCACAGAGCCATCCCCAGCGCCCGGGCCATCTTTGCTCCAATGGAGCCTCGGCTGCGGGAGGGGAAGAGAGAGACAGAGAGGAAAGCGCGGCGGAGGGGTGGAGAAGCAAATGGGCGCTTCTCCTGTGTGCCCTGGCCGGGAATCGAACCCGGGGAGGATGACCTTTAAAATAATCACATTCCTGGAGAAGCGAGCAGTCATACACATTGCCGGTGATAACAGCTATTGTTATAGCACTTGGAGGCATAATTTGGTAATACGTATCTAAGGCCTTAAAAGTGTAGATACTAACTTTGGTCCAGTTAGTCCATTTTAGGAATCAATCATAAGGAAAAAGTTCCATGTATGGAGAAAGTCTTATGCACAAAGATATTCTTTATACCATTAATATTCTACCCCCCAAAACAATTTAGAAATAACCTAATCATTAAAAATATAATGACTAGCCTGACCTGTGGTGGTGCAGCGGATAAAGCGTTGACCTGGAACACTGAGGTCACTGGTTCAAAACCCCGCTTGCCCGATCAAGGCACATATGAGAAGCAACTACTACAGTTTGATACTTCCTGTTCCTCCCCTCCTTTCTTTCTCTCTCACCTCTCTTTAAAATCAATAAATAAAATCTTCAAAAATAAGAATATGTATATATATAATGGATGAATGAATTTTGATATTACCACTTATTAGAAATTTATGTAGTTATTTTTAAAGCTTAAAAGAATATGAAATAACTTTGAGATATACCTAGAATATAATGGAAATTTTATTTTAAACAATTTTATATATAAGATAAAAAGCAAGAGTGCTGGAAAGGAATGCCAAACTGCTAGAAGTGGTTTTATATTTTGAGGGCTGTTATATACATGTTGCATTTTTGTTTGTTCTAAACCAAGGTTTCTTCTCATCCTTAGTACTGTTGACATTTGGGGTCAGGTACTTTTTTGTTGTGGGGACCTGTCCTGTGCATTGTAGGGTATTTAGCAGCATCTTTGGCTTCTGCCAGGAGCAACGCCCCCCCCCCCCAGTTGTAACAACCAAAAATGTCTCCAGACATTGCCACATGATCCCTTGGGGGCAGCATAGCCTGGTTGAGAACCACTGTTCTAAACTTGTAGCTTTCAGACTGTAGTCTTCATGGACTACTGAGAGTCCTTAAGACCCTTGGGGTGCAGGGAGTATAAGACTAAACTGTCTCCATAATAATGAAAAGCCATGGTCCTTCTCACTGTGTTGACATTGGCACGACGGTGCACAAGCCGAGGTGCATGAGTGTGCTGGGGCCTTGGCATGCAGCAGGCCGCATACAAGCTGCGCTCGCAGTCACTGCGTTCTCTCCCAGTACAAAAAAAAGAAAAAAAATGTTCTGAGTGTCTGGTGAAGCAGTAAAAATTATTTAATTACATCTCAACCCTTGAATACCCATCTAATATTCTATGTGTAGAAATAAGAAGTACCCTTAATGCATTTTTAATGCATTCTGAAATATGAAATGTCTCAAGGAAAAGCACCTATGTGATTGTGATACAGTTGTAAGCTTAACTACCTGTTTTTTTTCTTGTTTGTTTGTTTTTCTTGAACCACCATTTTTACTTGAAGGAATGACTAACAGACAAACTGTTGTTATTCACATTTGGGTATTTGGCAGACGTTTCTTTTTTTTTTTCTTTTTGTATTTTTTCAGAAGTTAGAAGCGTAGAGGCAGAGAGACAGACTTCCACATGTGCCTGACCGGGATCCACCCGGCATGCCCACCAGGGGTGATGCTCTGCCCATCTGGGGTATTGCTCCTTTGTGGCTGGTGCCATTCTAGCGCCTGAGGCGGATGGAGGCCATGGAGCCGTCCTCAGTGCCTGGGCCAAGTTTGCTCCAGTGGAGCCTTGGCTGCAGGAGGGGAAGAAAGAGATAAAGAGGAAGGAGAAGGGGAAGGGTGGAGAAGCAGATGGGCGCTTCTCCTGTGTTCCCTGACTGGGAATCGAACCCGGGACTTCCACACACTGGCCCAATGCTCTACTCCTGAGCCAACCAGCCAGGGCCTGGCAGACATTTCTTGAAAATGAACAGAATGAGCCTGTCACTTCCAGGAAAACAACGGACAGAGTAGAGTTTGTTGCCAATAATAACAGCCAGGCTTTCGGATTAAAAAGAATAAAGCTCCACCTTTATGACCTTAACAGTTTCCCACTATTTAAAGACTTTTCTGATGAAACTGGTGGTGATAATGATAATGTAATTTTTTTATTTCATATGTTGAAATGTGTCAACATTTAGAAAATTTGTGTATCTAATTGAACTCGTATTTTCCAGATGATCAGTGCATGATATTGCAAAAGCATGGATGGGGAAGAGATCCATTTTAAAGTGCAAGGCAGTCCAATTAATTTTAATGTAACAGAGTACAAAAAGTTCATTGATTTGGTTTCAGATTCCACATTGTAGCTAACCTTTAAAAAACTACATGTCGAGAGTTGGTGTAGTACCAAAGAGGATGTCTACAGTTACTAAGGTTATATTAAAATAGTGTGGTCCTGCCAGACCTGTGGTGGTGCAGTGGATAGAGCTTTGACCTGGAATGCTGAAGTTGCTGGTTCGAAACCCTGGGCTTGCCTGGTCAAGGCACATACGACAGTTAATTAGTGAACAACTGAAGTGAGGCAGCTGTGGGAATTCTTCTCATTCCACGCCCCTCTCTCTCCTCTCTCTGTAAAATCAGTAAATAAAATCTTAAAATAGTATGGTCCCTTTCCAACTACCCCGCTCACAAAAATTAGGGAATATTTTATAGCTTCATACTCATTTTGAAATATCCCGTTTTTTGTTTATTTGTTTGTTTTTACAGACAGGGAGAGTCAGAGAGAGGGATATACAGATAGGAACAGAGAGAGATGAGAAGCATCAATCATCAGTTTTTCGTTGCGACACCTTAGTTGTTCATTGATTGCTTTCTCATATGTGCCTTGACGGCGGGCCTTCAGCAGACCGAGTAACCCCTTGCTTGAGCCAGCGACCTTGGGCTCAAGCTGTGAGCTTTTTGCTCAAGCCAGATGAGCCCACGCTCAAGCTGGCGACCTCGGGGTCTCGAACCTGGGTCTTCCGCATCCCAGTCTGACGCTCTACCCACTGCGCCTGGTCAGGCGAAATATCCCCTGTTTTGTGAGCAGTATACATACGTAAGGCCAGGTTTTCTTTATATTCTTCAACCAAAATGACATATTGCAACTGACTCAAAACTGAAGCAGATATGAGAGGCCAGCTCTGTTCTGTTTGGCCATACAGTAAAGGAATTTGTAAAGGTGTCAAACACTGTCACTCTTCTTATTTTTTATTTTGGAAAATATAGTTATTTTTCTTTATAAAGGGTTATTTGCATTGCCATTTGATGGGTATAGTGTTTAACTGGAATAATATATATTTCTTTTCAGTTTTAATTTCTAATGTGGGAAATAAAAATCAATCAGTAATTTAAAAAACTTTAAAGGTGTTCTAAGATCAAAATTTGAGAACTGATATTCTAAGGTATCTTTCATAATGATGCACTGTTTCTGTAATTTTTAAAGGAAAGGTAAATATAAGCTATAGAACAAAAGGAACAAAGCAAAAGACATAATGCTATCATAATAAAAAAATAGCTCATACTCAAAAAGTCTAGAGTAACAATTTTTATATACTGGAAAGTGTTAGCTTCTGCACGCTTACGTATTTTAATATTTCTGATTTTGACTATTTAGACATATGCTTAGAGGAATCATCTTTTACTGTGTAGCTCAAAATAGTGTACTTCAGAAGTTCAAGTTTGTTTCATGGTGTAACAGTAATATTTCTTTTAATATAAGTTCATTATAAATTGTCATGTGCTGAGAGAGCAGTGTTAGAATTTCAGGTTTTACAACTAGATTATACTCCTTCTGGAGGTAGTGTTGCCCTGTTTTTGTAGGCAGAAACTGAGGCTCAGGGAAGTTGTGACAGTCTGAACATTTTGATGACTTACGTCTTCTGGCTCTCTGATTTTTGCGTTAACTATGATACAATTCGGCCACTAGAAGTAACAGGCCTATGGCTGCTAGACCACTTAAATGTAATCAAAATCCATGTATAGAGAAAAAAATGTAAAATGAATTAGGAGTAATCAGAATTTGATCTTTATTAGAGTCTTTTTTTCCTGATATGCCTCTCAAGTTATAATTGATGGATAAAAGTTTGAAAACTTGGGACAAACATCAGAAGCCTTGTCTCTGTGTTGGAGCTCCCGCTGAGTGATGCGTTCTGACTTGCTCTCCATTTGCCTGTCTTGTCGTAGGTGCCCACCAGCTGACCTCTCCCCCTTCTCAGTCAGAGTCTCTGCTTGCCATGTTCGACCCACTGTCTTCACATGAAGGTAAACTAGTCAAATGAACTTTTTAAAAATCGAGGTATAATTGGCATGTGGCATTATATTACAACATTGATTTAATATTTGTATATATTGTGAAATGATCATCAAGTGAGCTCTTTGACTCTTGTCTTATCACGGACAGAACAACATACCCAAAGCCCCTTGTTAGTTAGTGCCTTGGTTGGATCAGTTGTGTCTCAGTTACAAACTTTCTTCCTGGGTTCCAGGGGCTTCTGCTGTGGTGAGGCCGAAGGTTCACTACGCCAGGCCGTCGCATCCACCGCCAGACCCCCCAATCCTGGAAGGCGCTGTGGGTGGAAACGAGGCCAGGCTGCCGAACTTCGGCTCCCATGTTCTAACTCCAGCCGAAATGGAGGCGTTCAAGCAAAGGCATTCCTATCCTGAGAGACTGGTTCGCAGCAGGAGCTCTGACATAGTGTCTTCTGTCCGGAGACCCATGAGTGACCCCAGCTGGAACCGACGCCCGGGGAATGAGGAGCGAGAGCTCCCTCCGGCCGCAGCCATTGGTGCTACTTCTTTGGTGGCTGCACCTCACTCGTCATCTTCGTCCCCGAGTAAGGACTCCTCGAGAGGAGAGGTATGGGATACAGGCCACATTGGGGAATTTGCTAATTGTGGTCAGCTTTAATGTTCTGTCTGCCCAATTCTCCTGCTCTCTGAAATTAACACGGGTATATACATCTAGGATAAAGGCTGGAAAGTAGTCATAATTGAAGATGACTGGTCAGCCCAGGATGTCCACAACCATAATCCATAGGATACCTATGGCACTTTGGTTTTGCAGTAATGTAACGTGCATTTTTATAACACTTTTAACTTCCTCCAAGTAATTTTATATCAAATTTCATTTAAACCTCACAGTTTTCTTCTGAGATGGTTAGCTATTATTTTTTTCCCAACATGTATTATTTTTTATTTTGAAACAATTACAGAGTTACAAAGGAGGTGGAAACAGATAAAAACACCTCCCCCCAACCATGTGAGAGTGAGTTGCGATCTGACACTCCATATATAGTTTCCTACAGACATGCTCCCTCCCCTACACATAGTCCAGCCATCAACATCAGGAATTCAGCACTGACACATTGCTATATCTGATTCTCATACCCACTTTATATGTCCCCAGCTGTCCCATGACAGTCTTTTTTTGTGTCAGAGTCAGAGAGAGGGACAGATAGGGACAGACAGACAGGAATAGAGAAAGATGAGAAACATCAATTCTTCATTGCAGTTCCGTAGTTGTTCATTGATTGCTTTCTCATATGTGCCTTGACTAGGGGTCTACAGCAGACCGAATGATCCCTTGCTCGAGCCAGCGACCTTGGGCTCAAGCTGGTGAACCCTGCTCAAACCAGATGAGCCCACACTCAAGCTGGCGACCTCGGGGTCTCGAACCTGGGTCCTCCACGTCCCAGTCCAGTGCTCTATCCACTGCGCCACCGCCTGGCCAGGCCCAGTGACAGTCTTTATGAAGGATCTCATGCAGCATCACACCTTATAATTAGTTGTCATGTTATCTTAGTCTCAGTCCAGAACATTTCCTCAGTTTTTCCTTGATTTTCAAAACCTTCATGCTCTTCAAAATTACGGGTCAGTTTTTAGAATTTGGATGTTTTCCCATGCCTAGTGTCAGGTCATTCATCTTTGCAGGAATGTCACTAATGTGACAGTAGGTTCCTTTACCCACAGCAGCTAGCACACAGTTTTTTGTTTATTTTTTATTTTTTTGTATTTTTTTGTATTTTTCCGAAGCTGGAAACGGGGAGAGACAGACTCCCACATGTGCCCGACCGGGATCCACCCGGCACGCCCACCAGGGGGCGATGCTCTGCTCCTCTAGGGCATCACTCTGTCGCGACCAGAGCCACTCTAGCGCCTGGGGCAGAGGCCAAGGAGCCATCCCCAGCGCCCGGGCCATCCATGCTCCAATGGAGCCCCGCTGTGGGAGGGGAAGAGAGAGACAGAGAGGAAGGAGATGGGGAGGGGTGGAGAAGCAGATGGGCGCTTCTCCTGTGTGCCTGGCCGGGAATCGAACCTGGGACTTCTGCACGCCAGGCCGACGCTCTACCACTGAGCCAGCCGGCCAGGGCCTAGCACACAGTTTTGATTTGTCTCATGCCTGTGGTCTGCCAGGCCTCCCCACTATAAAGTTACTCCCGTCTCCTTTGTAATCAATAAGTGTTTTGTGGGGGAGAGGGTACTTTGAAATATGTAAATATCCTGTTCATCAATTTTTTTTTTTTTTTTTTTTTTTTTTTTTGTATTTTTTTAAAGGTGGAAACGGGGAGAGACAGTCAGACAGACTCCCGCATGCGCCCGACCGGGATCCACCCGGCACGCCCACCAGGGGCAATGCTCTGCCCACCAGGGGGCGATGCTCTGCCCCTCTGGGGCATCACTCTGCCCCTCCGGGGCGTCACTCTGCCGCTACCAGAGCCACTCTAGCGCCTGGGGCAGAGGCCAAGGAGCCATCCCCAGCGCCCGGGCCATCTTTGCTCCAGTGGAGCCTCCGCTGCGAGAGGGGAAGAGAGAGACAGAGAGGAAGGGGGGGGTGGAGAAGCAAATGGGCGCTTCTCCTATGTGCCCTGGCCGGGAATCAAACCCGGGTCCCCCACACGCCACGCCGATGCTCTACTGATGAGCCAACCGGCCAGGGCCAATTTTTTTTTTGATAGAGTCAGAGAGAGGGACAGATAGTGACAGACAAGAAGGGAGAGAGATGACAAGCATCAATTATTTGTTGCGGCACCTTAGTTGTACATTGATTGCTTTCTCATCTGTGCCTTGACCAGGGGGGCTATAGCACAGCAAGTGACCCCTTGCTCAAGCTTGTGACCTTGGGCTTCAAGCGAGCAACCTTTGGGCTCAAGCTTATATTGTACTGTGTCTGCCCTAGTCCTGGATCAGCCATTTCTCCAAGGAACTTTTGTTCCTTTTAATAGAAAATGGTTTTTAGAAACCAGGATCTGAATACTAGGTGTGCTCTTTGTTGTAGGGCTGTTGCTACTCCTGGGATATCTCAGTAAGCAGAGCCAAAGGGAGAGAAAGAGAGATTACATGTGCATATATACACTTTTCCATGTGTATTTCTTTCTCTCTGTATCTTTATCTCTAGAGAACAATGAGCTTACACCTGTGTATTCCATTCTAGTCTAAAAACAAGTTTATTTCATCTCTCTCCTTTTTCATATTTGTTGCTCCCTTCTCCAATAGCAACATGTCCCCGTGTGTATAGAGTTGATGTCCCATCCCCACTGCTTACTCCCTGGCACAGGTGCCCTCACCTCCCTCCACTTGTCCTGACACCCCATCTACATGGATGCCTTAGAGAAGATATTTTTAGTCCAGTTTTATAGATGAAGAAATAGAAATTAAGTGATTTAAGATCACATGACAGGCTAGTAAAGGAATTACAGTCCCCGCCCTTTGACATGTGTTCTTAATGATAACTCATCATAATTGGTGATCAAAACATGAAGTTTGAGGTTGGTGAGATCTAGGTTTGAATCCCAGCTGTGCCACGTAGAGCTGTATAACTTTGGGGAAGAAGAGTGATAACCTTTTTCAACCTCATAGTTCTCGCACCTGTAAAAAGGGCTTTATAATAGTATTCATCTCCTAAGGCTGCTGTGAGATTTAAATGAGATAACATACATCCTTACGCGCAGTGTTTGGCACACAGTCCAGACTTGGTTTCACTATGAGAATTGCTGCTACCATCCCGTTAACCCTCTGGGCACTACTGGCATTGCACGTACTCTGCAAGAATGTGTTCCGTGCCTCTCAAGCTCTCAGACTTCTAACAGTGATGAGATGGTACCCACCCTCAAGCAGATCATTGTTTAGTGCTTAAAAGGTACATGTCCATGTTCCAGAAGCTTCCAATATAGCACCAAGAACAGTTTTGCTTTTAAGACAAACCTTTGTATTTCACAGACTAACTGAAATCCTTTTGTAGTAATTTGTCCTTCTGCCCAACTCCAAATAAAGCATCAAACTTTTCCTACAGACTGAAGAACGCAAAGATAGCGATGATGAGAAATCAGACAGGAACAGACCTTGGTGGAGAAAACGTTTTGTTTCTGCCATGCCTAAAGGTAATTTTATAAAATATTAGAATGCCGTATTAGCAACAAGCAGCAGAGGCCCAGAATCTCTTTCAGAGAGCCGGTATCTCAGCTCCTGTCTCTCTGAGGCTTGCTGGGCTTGTTTCCAGCGTTTTCAGGGTAAAGTAAATGGTTTTGTGCAGGTGAATGCTAAGGTAGCGCTTTAGAAATGACAGTTCTTGCTCTTTGCAGGAAGTGGTAGTGGTTTCATAAGTGGAGTAATACAAGTCACAGTTGTTCAAAAGTCATGTACCACTGATGTTAGACATGTAGGACTTTTGACATATGTATTGTCAATAACTATTGCAGGTAAGGAATGCCATCAGTAATTAAAGTGAAAAGTTGAAATTCATCCTTTACATTCCTGGAATAAACTTAAGCTTTTAATGTTTATGTTCTTCGAGAATGTTTATACCCTGAATATTAGTGAGTGTTTATTTTGGAAGGCAGTTGTATAAAATTGTTTGCTTTTTTTGTGAATAGCCTGGCATCATATCAGTAGATAATGAGATTTGAGTTTGCAAAAGCATCTCTTCCGGAAAGGAGAGATCACCCAGGATTAAAGCTAGGCACTCTTCCGAAGGCCTCTTCTCGGCCCCGTGGCGCCGGAGCTGCGGAGTGCTGCCCTTACGCCAGACTCACGCCTGCTGGATGCACAGGGGAGAGCGAGGCTCAGAGTTTTGAACGTGTTGTTTCTGAGCAGAGGTTACGAGGCCGTGGTTTTGATTTAGTCCCAATAGATTGCCGTTAAATCATTCTTCCTGTGGCAGATGACTCTCAAAGCTTCTTTAAGAACCCTCAATGCTAATTTAAGAACGATTGTCAGTTGACACTCGGGATTTCTTAGCTTTTAAACTTTTCGCCTTCCTTTCACTTAGAAATGTTGGCACACCAGTTGCCTGCAGAACGCCTGCTGTCTTCCTAGTAGTGCGGTATGTTGTATGTCACACTACTGACTTTATTTAATTTCCAGCTCCTATACCATTTAGAAAGAAAGAGAAACAAGAAAAAGACAAAGATGATCTGGGGCCTGACAGATTCTCAACACTCACAGGTTTGTAGACCCATGGACCTCCTGGCTCCTCCATTCCCAGAGCACATATTTCATAACACTCTTTCTTGGGTGTCATGCGCGTTGCCTTTTTAGAAGAGTGTGTCTGTGTGTACAGTGGGGAGTGTGTTCTTCATAGCTGTGGTTTCCAGTCGGCGGCCACAGGCAATCTAGTGTGCTCTTCCTGCAGACCGCCACCGCCATCCTCATCCTCATTGTCATAACTTCCCTTTATGATGAGGCCCCTGATCCTGAGCCTCTAGACACGCCCCCACTGGACGTCTTAGTGGGATGATGACACAGAGTGCCTCTTAGGGATGCGTGGTGATGGTTTTGTGCTATGCATGCTAAGATCCTTGATTGAATAGTTTCTCTAACGTTGATCGTAGAATTCTAAATTGACTTCCATCTGTAGCTCTTGATTCAGGATCACAGTGAAATTCTGTTTTACCTAATCATTCCTTTTTTTGTGAAAGGTGTTTGTTCAAACAATATTATAAATTTATAAACTTGACAGATTTTTTACAGCTTGAATGATTTTAACATTGCTACTGACCCAAGGAATATACAGCTAGGGGGTGGGTTCTCATCTTATTCAGCATTTGCATTTTTACAGCTTCTTTTTGGCACATTATGAATGAGCACCCTGGGAGGAGGAAAGAGTGTGAGAAGTAGTGTTAATGACCCAGCGTTGAGTTTGCCAGTTGTGGACTGTTTCCAGTACTATAGAGCAGTGGTGGGCAAACTCATTAGTAGAGCCAAATATCAATAGTACAACGATTGAAATTTCTTTTGAGAGCCAAATTTTTTAAACTTAAACTATATAGGTAGGAACATTCCTTATCGAGGTAGCGCCCACACATGGTATTTTATGGAAGAGCCACACTCAAGGGGCCAAAGAGCCGCATGTGGCTTGCAAGCTGCGGTTTGCAGACCAGGGCTATAGAGTATCTAGAGGGAAATTAATTTCTCACCTATTTTATTCTTACTTCAGTTTTAAATTATGTTCTACTAAGTTAAAGATGAAGATTTATATTTTCAAAATGGGGTAGATTTAAAAAGAACACTCCTCAAAGCTCAGTAGAGTACAGGTAGAATCCCATTGTAATGCATGCTATTCTTAACACCTAGTGCTCTAGATTTAGATGTAGTCCTTGTCCTAGCACACGTCCCTGCTTTGGTACATGACTTTCCTGGAAGAAAGGGTTTTGGACAGCAGGAATTCTGCTTCCAGGCCTCTGGTCCCTGCTAGGAGCAGTCAAGCCCATCTTACTCTATCAGCCAATGCTTGTTGAACAGCTGACTCATGCCAGGCACTGTGCTAAGTGTTGTAGGGGTTAAGTCAAGTCACACGTGACCCTCGTTCTTCAGGAATTGACAGTCTGAGAAGAGCTGGGAAGGCGTACTTTTGGCAAGATGTTTGTGTTCCTTCCCATGTTCCAGTGCGAGGACACCACCAGTGTTTACAGGGTGGAATACTCTTAACGAAATCTCAGGATTCTGTAACATTGAATTGACCATTTTAGAGAGGTTGTAAATTGTTTTTTTGTCTTTGGTTCTTTTTTTTTTACAGAGACAGAATCAGAGAGAGGGACAGATAGGGACAGACAGACAGGAACAGAGAGAGATGAGAAGCATCAATCATTAGTTTTTTGTTGCAACACCTTAGTTGTTTATTGATTGCTTTCTCATATGTGCCTTGACCATGGGCCTTCAGCAGACCGAGTAACCCCTTGCTCAAACCAGCGACCTTGGGTCCAAGCTGGTGAGCTCTGCTCAAACCACTCTCAAGCTGGCAACCTCGGGGTCTTGAACCTGGGTCCTCCGCATCCCAGTCCGATGCTCTATCCACTGCGCCACTGCCTGGTCAGGCTGTCTTTGGTTCTTAAAACTGGAAGCTAGGTAGGATAGAATAATTTTTTTTTCCATATTTTATTTTGTGTTTAATTCAAGCCATTTAACCTCTCTCTACTGGTGTAGAAACTTCTACCCAGTCCTAGCTAATGACTCATTGAAAATTATCATTAAATCCATTGAATAATGCTATGAAATTTCTTAACAGTCCACCTACAATACCACCAGCCCAACTCTTCCTATTTTTCATGTTCTCGCCCCATGTTTCCGTGTCTGTACATAGCTTTCCATGATTGAATCAGAGCATGTATGTAGCTGTTCTTTTACCATCTTTTTGCATAAATGTCTCCCAGTTTCTCCTAGATATAGTTGGTTTGTAAATAACTTCTGTTGGTTTTAAGTTCATCTATTGTATCATGATTTTACTGCAGTACATTCTCTTGCTTTTGGATAAATTGTATCCAACTTTTACTGTGAAAATACTGCTCACAGTTTCATATATGTAGCATTTTTGTTTGATTTTATTATTTTTCTTGGCTAGAAATGTTAAGAATGGAGTTATAGAAATAAAGTTTATAAGTATCTGTGACTTGTATTATGTTTAGCCAAATTCTGTTGTCCTTTTTTCAAAAGAGCTTCAACAACACTCAAAACTAATAGCAAAAAAGTACTCCCTTTCCAAAAAAAGATTTTGTAATGATAAAGGTTTTATCAGTTTACATTTTGAAGATGAGATGACAACTTTTTGATCATGCATTCAAATGCTGTTATAGCAGAAAGATTAAATTACTTTGGAAATCCCTTTTCCAGTTTACTACAATTTTATGGAGACAAATATACTATTTTTTCATGGAAACAAAAGAATAACCTATAAGCCTAAATACTTAACCTTTCTGTGCCTTGATATCCTTTTCTATGAAATGGGGGTGATTTTATAATAGTGCCTCTCTGTAGTGTGTTGTGGTGATTGAGATCATTAGATCAGGCACTTAGCACAGTCCCAGGCACGTGGTAAGTGCTCAATAAACGTTAGCTGCTATTAACACGTACATATATACATTCTAGTGATTGTAGACTTTTTAAAAAATGGGATTCTACCAGAATGTGGATATTTATGGTAGTCACCTGCTTGGCCGAGATCTATCTCAGGAGTTTACATTTCACTGTCGAATTTTATTGTGTCCATGAAGAACTTTATTGTGTCCATAGACCTGTAGCAGTTCTTGGCCTTGGTAACTATGAATCAGTTCGACTGCAGGAAGACATTTTGACGTGCTGATTTTGCTGGCAGGATTAAAGGTCCTGTCAGTAAACAGCTGCCTCTGTGATTGTGATAAGCTCTTTCTCTGTGCACTCAAGGTACACTCCCAGCACTCCCCAGCAGTGTCTAGATTCTCTAGGGGGCCCCTGACACCATTGCATGCACAGACGTGCTCTGTGCCAGCAGCTGCACTGTCGTGGTGAGATCCAGGGAGATAGAGTACGAAAGTCAGCAGTTTTCAATCTGGTGTAGAGAGAGAAATCCAAGGAGGAAGACTGGAGGAAGGCAATTTTTATTACTATTTAAAAGGTTTTAATCCTCAGTTTGAATACTTCTTTTATTTGCTCCTTCAGCATGGAGATGTCTGAATAAATGAAGCCTGCATATAAAAATGCATTGTTGGGAGTTCTGTTAGCATGAATTGCTAATAACAGTGGTTTGAGTGTAAGCACTTTAGAAGCCATCATCTGTTCGGTCTGCACTGAACTTTTTGACACTGTCATGCAGAATTCTGGCGATGATGAGGAAGTGGAGCTAACCCTCCCAGTTCTGTGCTTTGGCAAGGCTCTGCGCCTAGCAATGGGAGGAGCAGGCAGCTGCATGGTGCCTCTTAACATTGAGATATGTGCTCTTTTTACGTCTTACCTCCTAATCAGCCTTTGGGATTATGCTCCTGGTGTCGTACTAACATCGGAGTTGGTACAAACTGAGAGGAGCTGATTCTCCCACTCTCCTTTCCCTGCAGATGACCCCAGCCCTAGACTCAGTGCGCAAGCTCAGGCCGCCGAGGATATCCTGGACAAGTACAGGAATGCCATCAAACGAACCAGCCCCGGAGAGGGCGCAATGGCAAACTACGAAAGTGCAGGTGACGATCCTAAGGACTTGAGTAGTAACTGTTGTATCACAGTGGTAAAGGTGACTGGAATGAAAAGTAGTCTTGTAATAGCTACTTTTGAATAGCTGTCAGAAAAATATGGTACACTTCCCAAGATGAATGAAGAGGCAACAACAGTTTAGAAAAGCATGCCTGTACACTGTGTGCCTTTATGTGCTTAGCATACTTGCGGTGTCTGGGGAAGACTCAGCGCTGGGGAGAAGTGAGCTCTGCGCACTTTTTATTTGGAAAAGTTCTAAAGTAACAGAAAAGTTGAAAAAATAAAACAATGCAGGTCCATATTCCCTCTGTCTAGACTTACAGTTAACGTTTCCCCACATTTCTTTCTCTGTCGTTTTCCCTAAAGCACTTGAAATTATCTCCTAAGAATAAAGATATTTTTCCTGTATAAACACAGTATCTTTATTATAGCTATTATATAACTTTTATTCCCTTTGATTTTTCTACATGCACCTCTTATCTGAATTGATCGTTTAAAAACATGAAAATGACTGTGGAACCACAGATCTGTCCTGACTCCACCCCTGCCCGTTCCTGGGCAGTGGGAGGACCCAGGGGCGGGGAATGGAGACCTGCGCGCCCTGCTCTCAACCCCGGGTGGGCGGGCGGCCACGGGCTCTGCAGCTCTCTGCTGAGGGCCAGGATCCCACGGCCGTGAAGAAGGGTGCTGTGTAAAGTGATGTGTGAGGCCCTTCTCAGTTCTGTGGGTCAGTGATTCTGATCACAGAGTATTATCTTTATTAAATTAACATAGACTTTCATGGTTTTCAGTTAGGCTTGGTATAGGAAGTAAAACCATTCTCTTCTCAACAAGTTGTCTCTTGATACATTGTTGTTGCCATCAATAACTTGTAGGAATATTTGAACTGTTTTTCAAAGACTTCTCATTGTAAAGCACAATGCTAATTTATTGCCGAGTTGCTCAGAATGGCTCCTGGTGCCAGAGAGCTCCTGATTCACCCTCTTCTCCTCTGCGGGCTGGGTTTTGTTTAGAGGTGATGGGCGATGGTGAAAGCGCACACGACTCTCCTCGTGACGAGGCCCTGCAGAACATCTCCGCCGATGACCTCCCGGACTCCGCGAGCCAGGCCGCCCACCCACAGGACTCGGCCTTCTCCTACAGGTACTTCCTGCATCAGACAGAGGACTGGGGCGGTGGACTTGTCCTCACCACTGCCGTCACCTTGAGTCAAGTGATTCACCAAGTTACTTACTAAACGTATAAAGCAGAGATACGAAGGAGCTGGCTATTTACTGAGAAGACTGTGCTTCCCGTGTGACGCCATATATCAAAGACATATATTTAGGGATAAAAGAAAACCTCATAAGCTCCTAGCTAAGTGGCAGTGCCTCTGCCCAGCAGAGCTCCTAGCCCTGAGGAATGCTGGGGGAGGAGGAGCTAGGAGGCAGGGTCAGCTGCGGAGTTGTTGACTGGCCCTGGGGACCTCACTTTGTCACCCTCCTCACTCCCTGGACTCAGCAGTCACTAGTACATGGCCAGTGTTGTTTCATAGTTAGCCCTCCCTCCAGTTAGTTGTTTTTTTGTGGGGTTTTTTGTATTTTTCTGAAGTTGGAAACAGGAGGCAGTCAGACAGACTCCCGCATGCGCCTGACCAGGATCCACCCAGCATGCCCACCAGGGGGCGATGCTCTGCCCATCTGGGGCGTAGCTCTGTTGCAACCAGGGCCATTCTAGCACCTGAGGCAGAGGCCATGGAGCCATCCTCAGCACCCGGGCCAACTTTGCTCCAATGGAGCCTTGGCTGCGGGAGGAGAAGAGAGAGAGAGGAAGGAGAGGGGGAGGGGTGGAGAAGCAGATGGCCGCTTCTCCTGTGTGCCCTGGCTGGGAATCGAACCCGGGACTCCTGCACGCCAGGCTGATGCTCTACCACTGAGCCAACCGGCCAAGGGCCCTCCAATTAGTTTAAAGAAAACTCTAAGCAGTATATCATTATATGTGCGAATATTACAAAGCCTTATAATTTTTTTTCCTATAGTAATTTGGGGGGAGTGGCAAATAGAATTTTTATTTTTCGGCCATGACTTTACTATTATATATTTTATGAGTCTTTGCAAAGTGGGTGACTAACACATTTGACGGGCTTGGTCTGTAAAGTCCTTGTTCTGTAGGAAGCAGACTGTGAGGGAAGGACGCAGACTCATTCAGGGGGAGGGACTTTGGCCTGTTTTCTGAGGCGTTTCAGCTCCTTTCTTGGATGGCAACTTTGGACCCTCTGAAGCAGCTCTGGTCCATGCTCTGCAGGACCAGAAGGAGCCCCAGCCACTAGCAGATGAAAGAATGTCAATGGCATCTCTCAGCGAGAAGAGCAGCACTGTTGTGGCGGGCCACACCTAACTGAGGGCGCTACCCTGGGGGAGGGGCTCTCAGTCATTGGGAGAGGAAAGGAAGCGGGTTGGCTCAGTACAAGATGATTTCTAGTGATAGAGCAACAAGAAAGGGCCTCTTGCCAGGTTGCAGGCTTGTCTGGGGGCAGGGTCAACATTTGCCGAGGGCGGTGGCAGCCTCCTGAGTTTGGGTGATGCCTCCCAACAGTCCTTCTTTCTGACTCTCACAGTGCCTGTGCTAGGTTTCAGCACGTGCTGGGAGGTCAGCCTGATTCTGCTGCCTTTACAGAGTGGTCCTTGCTCTAAACACATTTATAACCTTGCTCCCTGGGTAACTGGAAAGCCTGTTTATCTAAGTGAGGTGGCCATAAGTTTAAAATGACCTTTTATTGATGACCACCTGAATCATTTGAGCCCTGAGGTAGCGTGTAAATTTACATAGTAAATGTTCATAAAATGTGACCATATCTGGATATAGACATTAGTGAATTTTCAACTCATTTTTCAGAGATGCAAAAAAGAAACTGAGGCTTGCCCTTTGCTCTGCCGATTCAGTTGCTTTCCCTGTGCTAACCCATTCGACCAGGAATGGTTTACCAGACCACACGGACCCAGAAGGTAGGTTGCTACATGGATCATTGATTTTCCCCTGTATCTGGAGGTTAAGGCGTCTGAAATTGCCAGGATTGAGCTGTATTTACGCTTTACAGCCATTCCACACAGCTCAGCCTCATATACATAACTTGGGCTCAGTTAAGGGCACTTTGGTGACTTCTGGTTCACCCAGGTGTTCCCTAACAGTGGTGTTCTGCTTAATTCCGCTGCCATGTGGTAAACAGAATTGATGTCCCCACGGCTGAGGGATGACCCATCGCTTAGGTTAAGCCCATGGATTTTCTCAACAGTAACAATTCTTATTTTGTTTTTCAGATAATGAAATTGTATGCTTCTTAAAAGTTCAGATAGCAGAAGCAATTAATTTACAAGATAAGAACTTAATGGCTCAACTGCAAGAAACGATGCGCTGTGTGTGCCGCTTTGATAACCGGACCTGCAGGAAGCTGCTGGCCTCCATCGCCGAGGATTACAGGTAGCGCACCCAGCCCTTCGCGCTAGGCCTGCCTGCAGCAGCGCTTTCCTCTCGGCCCTTATTTCGGGAATGAGTCTAGGCTGACTACAAAGTGCTTGGTATGTCTACCTGCACGTAGATTCCCGGGGACTGCGGTTGTCTGTTTAGTCTGGAAATGTAGTTATCAGTGAGCAGCTCTTACAGACAGAGATGTACTGTTGACTTAAGCATTGCACTAAAGAGCTTTAGCAGAGGTGAGGCCAGGGTAACAACTAGGGTATCACTGTCCCGTTTTTAGGGTGATAGGGAAGACTGCTTCCCTGGCCCAGGGAGGCAGGAGAAGGCCAAGGAATTGCCACCCATATGGCCAGTCCCTTGCTAACAGTTAGGGAGAAAAACATAATTGGGATGGTTAGGAGGTGAAGAGGCTTTGAGGCTTAGGGCACGGGGGCGCTAATGATTGTTACATTTAGACTGGGTACAGATAATTGGAGGTATGTTTAATGATCTAGTTGTATAGTAATTGCATTTTGTTATTTTGGTTTTCTGTAGCAGTCAACGAGACAGGAAGGGAGAGAGATAAGAAGCATCAACTCATAGTTGCATCACTTTAGTTTATTGCTTCTTATACACACCCTTGACCAAGGGGCAGGGGGCTCCAACCGAGCCAGTGACCCCTAGCTCAATCCAGTGATCTTGGGCTCAAGCCAGCGACCACGAGGTCCTGTCAGTGGTCCCACACTCAAACCTGCAACCTCAGGGTTTAAAACCTGGGACCTCAGCATCCCAGGCCGCCTCTCTGTTCACTGTGCCACTGACCATCAGGCAGAATGATCTGTTTCTCGAGCTGGAAGTCTGACGTGCTTATTTGTAAAACCAAAATCTAGGAAGTAATTTTTTTTTAAAGAAAAATGCGGCCTCAGTCTCCAAAGATAGTGTGCATTGTATTTATATATATCTCACCTGCAAAGCCTGTTTCCTTTCAGGAAAAGAGCCCCCTACATCGCTTACCTCACGCGCTGCCGACAAGGACTGCAGACCACGCAGGCTCACCTGGAACGGCTGCTGCAGAGGGTTCTGCGGGACAAGGAGGTGGCCAATCGCTACTTCACCACCGTCTGCGTGAGGCTGCTGCTGGAGAGCAAGGAGAAGAAGATCAGGGAGTTCATTCAAGGTAACTGAAGGTCGTGCGGGGGGGGGGGGGGGCTCGGACATCTCTCTTGATTTGTTTGAGTACCTACATGTCCAAAAGCAGGTCTTTAAATTCCCAGTTATTTATGGATTTGTAATCATTTAACCTTCCTTGATGTCAAACAATACATTTTATTTTTATTGCATTGGATATATATATTTAAAAATTGATAAAATTGGTAAATTTTTGAATCTACACAATTTTTCTCATTTTTTCAACCAAAGCATATCATTTTATAACACATGTCTTGCTCTTAAACCTTTGTATTTTTTACCTTTCTCCTGATTTTTTAATGATTTGGCTGCATATTCTCCTAAAATAAACTATGCCCTGCCCTGGCCGGTTGGCTCAGCGGTAGAACGTCGGCCTAGCGTGCGGAGGACCCGGGTTCAAATCCCGGCCAGGGCACACGGGAGAAGCGCCCATTTGCTTCTCCACCCCTCCGCCACACTTTCCTCTCTGTCTCTCTCTTCCCCTCCCGCAGCCAAGGCTCCATTGGAGCAAAGATGGCCCGGGCGCTGGGGATGGCTCCTTGGCCTCTGCCCCAGGCACTAGAGTGGCTCTGGTCGCAATATGACAACGCCCAGAATGGGCAGAGCATCGCCCCCTGGTGGGCAGAGCATTGCCCCTGGTGGGCGTGCCGGGTGGATCCCGGTCGGGTGCATGCGGGAGTCTGTCTGACTGTCTCTCCCTGTTTCCAGCTTCAGAAAATAGCAAAAAACAAAACAAAACAAAAAAAAAACTATGCCCAGACACTGTTGGCTTTTTTTTTTTTCTAATTTTTTAAAATTGATTTTAGAGAGGAAGAGAGAGCGGGAAACATCGATTTATTGTTTCACTTATTTATGCATCATTGGTTGATTCTTGTAAGTGCCCTGACCGGGGATCAAACCCACAACCTGGGCATACTGGGACAGTGCTCTATAAGCAGCTGAGCTGCCCAGGCAGTGCCAGACACTTGTGGCTTTAAAGAGCATAGTGTATCTTCATAGCTAGTGATTAATGTGATGTCTATAATTTTCTTTTTAAAATTATTCAGATAGTATATTTTTAAAATTATTATTTTGCATTGGAGACTTTCAGAAGCTCACAGCCGCTGATGATAAAACTGCTCAGGTGGAAGATTTCCTGCAGTTCCTGTACGGCGCCATGGCCCAGGACGTCATCTGGCAGAACGCCAGCGAGGAGCAGCTGCAGGACGCCCAGCTGGCCATCGAGCGGAGCGTCATGAACCGGATTTTCAAGCTTGCTTTCTACCCCAATCAGGACGGGGACATACTCCGTGACCAGTGAGTGCGCCTGTGCTTAGTGCCTGCACGCACTGCGTGGTGCTGTGTTCGCCAGCCAGCCCATGTTTTAGACAAGCTGTACATAAGTCTTGGTATCTAATAGGAAGACAAATTCATGTTGCTGCTGTATTCACCCATCAGAGTTACAGTATCAAAAAGGATGCCGTTACCCTGTTTTCAGGGATGGGAGAGTCAGGCTGACGGGCGTCTGATCGGTCTGGCCTTTTGGGGAGGGTCTGCTGTTTACTGTGCCTCAGCTCTCCTTCCCTTCCTTTCGCACACTCTTATTTCCCTGCAGATCTGACTCAAGCGTCACTTCCTCGGGGAAACCTTGCCTGGCCTCTGTGACCAGGTTAGCTCCCCTGCCATGGCCCTCAGGCCTGTGTGCCTTTCTCAGTCGCAAGTTTACATGTGTTAGAGTCAGGGCTCTGAGCCTGGCTCTCTGACACCTGGGCCAGGTCAGCTAGTTCTGAGATGGGGGGCTGTGTGTGCATTGGGGGAGATGAGCGGCCCCCTGGGCTCTTCTCGCTAGAGCCGCAGTACCACATCAGGTGTGAGACCCACAAAGGTCTCCGGACGCTGCCAGGTGTCCCCCGGAGGGCAGACTCGCCGCTCTCCTTCACTGCTTTGTGTGGTCCTCGGAGGGATGCTTTCCCCTGGGGCGGGGCCGTTCCCTCAGCAGAGAGGACTGTGCTGTCCTTGCTCACCATTCTGACAGCCTCAGGTGCAAGGCTGGACTGCTAACACACGTTATTATTCACTAGGAATGAAGTTATATATTTGTATGGTATGTAACTTACATCTCGGTAAAGCTGTTTTTAAAAAACTAATCCTAAAAATTAACCCTGGACAATAAATACGTGCTATGGAAGCAGCGGTTATGGGGGGCAGAGAGACTGGGGAGTTAGCAGTTCTCTTTCCTTACGGCTGTTTCTGGCCCAAGCACAGTGCCTTACTGTGCCAGCGATTCTCAACTGGGCCTTGTGGGTTTTGTAAGACTTTTTGAATGAAAATGTTAAGCTATTGCATCTACATCTGAGAGAATTTCTTTTCCTCTGAGTGGATGAGGAACGCTCCAGCCTGCCCGTCACTTGTTCGCAGTCTCAGAGGCGTCGGCCCCTGCCCCGCCCTGCCCGTTCTACGCCGGGTGGGACCTGTTCTCTAGACTCGAGAGCACCAGCCCCTGGCTTTCAGTGTGGGGTAAGGAGTAGGCACATTCAGGCTGTACCTTCTGCAAAGAGCACCTTGGAAGCAGGTTATTCTGTCCTCTCCTCCCTGGCATCTCCGCAGCTTTCCGGTTCTATCGAGGGGAGAGCTAACACAGTGTCTGGGAAGAGCGCTAGAAGCCAGGAAAGCTGGGTTTGGCTGCATAGCCTTAGCCAAAACCTTCAGCTGTTACAGCCAAATTATTTTCACTGTGAGATGAGGGGTTGCATGTTGAGTCCCTCCTCCATCTAAGCGTCTTTGGTTTCTGGCTGTTGATCCCCTGCCGCCTCTCAGCCTGCTCACTAATTAGGTTGTCTTAGCTGAGGGCCCCTCTCCTTCCTCCTTGGAGTGCTGTCCCAACTGGGAAAGAAAGACTTCCCTGTTCTGTGTCCCTCTAGCACTCAGCATTTTCTATGCAGATCCTAAACATGACTTTATTTTTTTTGATGATAGAGACAGAGAGAGGGACAGAGAGACAGACATGAACAAACAGACAGGAAGGGAGAGATGAGAAGCCTCAATTCTTTGTTGCGACTCCTTAGTTGTTCATTGATTGTTTTCTCATATGTGCCTTAACTCGGGGGGGGGGGGGCTACAGCAGAACAAGTGACCCCTTGCTCAAGCCAGCAACCCTGCGCTCAAGCTGATAAGCCCGTGCTCAAACCGGATGAGCACACGCTCAAGCCAGTGACCTTGGGGTTTCGAACCTGGGTCCTCTGTGTCCCAGTCCAGTGCTCCATCCACTGTGCCACCGCCTGGTCAGGCCTAAATATAACTTTTTTGACAAGACAGAATACTACCAGCTAAGAATCTCAACTGTAATTGTAATCTGTATCTAGAAATAAGTCTAAAACATTTTAAATGTTTTCAAAACTCAATTATGACACTTTGTGTACCTTATTTTATGGCACACGATTTACATATTTGTCTTTGGGGGTTTTCAGGGTTCTTCACGAACATATTCAGAGATTGTCTAAAGTAGTGACTGCCAACCACAGAGCTCTCCAGATCCCGGAGGTAAGATGGGGTATAGCATGGCGCTGTTCTGAACTGAAGCTCAGTGTTCCATGGGCCTGTTCCCAGTCCTTCCGGGAACAGAATACAGTGGAATACAGCTGTTTGCATTAGAAGTACTTCCCCTGATTGGTGTGAAAAGGGGCCTTGGTGGCAGGCAGTGTCACGCGGGTTCCGCCCACACCATGCCACGCAGGGCAGGCAGGGCCTCCAGGCACAGAAGCCACGTCCCAGAAGAGAGACTTGAACCTGAAAGTGACGCCAAGTTGCCTTTTTGTTATTGATAACAGAGCTTTAACCTGCCATACAGCTCTTGCAAAATAAGAAAATAGGAAAATTTTAAGTATTAGAGCTTTCTGGTGGTTTAAAATCCCAACTAATGGAACATTGTTTAGCATAAAACTTTTGTCTGTGATTTTTAAAAATCTGTTATTTCTAGAACTCCTGCAGCAAAGGTATATATTAATTTATAAATTATTTTCTTTTAAAAGTAGCTTATTTCTGCTTTTGGAATCAACCACTACATGTAGATAAGTTCCATTCTAGCTACTTAGGAAAGATAATTGAAGTTTTATGAATTCTAGATTCTGTCTTATTGTGTGCCATTTCCTCTATTAGTGGATGTCTAGGTGGTTTTATTTTAAGGTGCAAAGCAAATTATTTAAAAGTTTAAAAGTTAAGTTTCCTCTTTAGCAGTTGGTGAAGAAACTGCAGCCTGATTTTCCTGAAGGAAGGGAGAGGCAGTGAGTGACCTTCCTCCCCCGCCTCACGACGGGGAGGGGCTGTGATCACCTCTGGGTGGCCCTCCGTCATGTCGTCTGCCGTCCGATCTCGCACAGGTTTATCTTCGGGAGGCCCCGTGGCCGTCTGCACAGTCAGAAATCAAGACCATAAGTGCGTACAAGACCCCCCGGGACAAAGTGCAGTGCATCCTGAGAATGTGCTCCACAATCATGAACCTCCTGAGCCTGGCCAACGAGGACTCCGTCCCTGGAGCAGACGACTTCGTCCCCGTCCTGGTGTTTGTGCTGATAAAGGTGGGCCTGGCCGCTGCTCCTGAAGAGTTTGTTTGGCATCTGAGCGGGGCGGTGCAGGGCTTCATGGGGTATTGGAGACCATGGCTCTTTCCAGCCTCAAGCCTGTGTTACCAGAAACAAAGTGGCGTCAGCTGTTGTCCAGAAGTTCGGTTTTCAGAGGGAAGGGTGGCAGGAACAGACTCCTGGATGAACATTTTCCGCTTTTAAAGCCGTGCCGAAAGATCTGCGTTGGGGTTGAGTGATAATTATTGAGTGAAGGGACTGACTGTGCTTTTACCATCTTCTTCCACACTGAATTCTTCCTAGTCCTCGTCACGTAAGCTACCACATTTGCCAATCATCTCTCTCCTCATTTAGCCTTTTATTTTGTAATATACCGTATTATTTTTTAAAGTACTGACATATTTTATTTGTTTTTATCTCTAAAATTGAAGTTTCTTCATGTAAACAGTTTATTTTGAACATTTGGGCAGGACCGTGTGGTCTGGATGCGTCACTCAGTGTGTTTCCACCAGCTGAGCCTGTCTTTTGATGTCTAAAGTGTATTTGACACAGCCCTGGCAGGAGGGCTCAGTGGGTAGAGCATTGTCCTGGTACAGAAATGTTGCAGGTTCAATCCCTGGTCAGGGCACATACAGGAACAGGTTGATGTTTCTGTCTCTCTCTCTCTTTAAAATCGATAAATAAATTTAAAAGTATATTTGACACATATCTTACTAATTCTTAATGTTTGCAATATTTCATCATCCCGAACTCCCCAGCCAGAAACCTCAGGCTCAGTGTGTGCTCAGCTTTCACGGTTCCTCCGTTGGCCTCTGCACCTCTCTCTCCTGCTTGTGATGGGTCAGTTCAAGTTTGTTTCAAGAAACAGGCCTCGACTTGCCTTCCTGTTTCACACACCTGTGTCCTTTCTCCCCCATGAAGAAGAGACAAAAGCAGATGTTACTACAGAGGCATATTATCTTTTTCAGTTTTTTTCTTCCTCAGCTGATTCTTCCTGCCTTTCCTAACCAGTTAGAACTCAATTTGCCTACAGCATTTATGTCCTTATCTAACACTAGAGCCCTGGGATGCTGAGTAAGTCCGCTGGGATGGGTTCAGCCTCCTGAAGGGCCAGTGCGGTGAAATGACTCACAAGCAATGAAAGCTGTAGATCAGTGTTTTTCAACCACCGGTCTGTGGGCCAGTCCGCCAGAAATTCTGTGCAGGTCCGGGGAACAGCCGCCTTGTTGTATGAAGATTACAGACCCAGTGATCTTAATTGAATTCGCTAATGCTCAGGGTGATTTCTTCCTTAGCAGTCCCCAAAATAATTCTGTTTTCACTGGTCCCCAAGTGCAGAAAGGTTGAAAACCACTGCTCTAGATGGTCCAGCGAGGGTTAGAACCCAGCCTGCCTTTCTAGGATACTGGTGCTGCTCATAGCAGCTGAGCTAGGGTCTACAGACTAGTTCCAAAAGGAGGACTTGGGGGTTCTTTTTTTTTTAAGATTTTATTTATTGCCTGACCTGTGGTGGCGCAGTGGATAAAGCATCAACCTGGAAATGCTGAGGTCGCCGGTTCGAAACCCTGGGCTTGCCTGGTCAAGGCACATATGGGAGTTGATTCTTCCAGCTCCTCCCCCCTTCTCTCTCTCTGTTTCTCTCTCTCCCTCTCTCTCTCCTCTCCAAAAATGAATAAATAAAATTAAAAAAAAAAGAAAAAAAAAGAAACCCAAAACAAATAAACAAAAAACTCAATAAATAAAATTCTTTAAAAAGATTTTATTTATTGATTTTACAGAGAAAGGTGTGGGAGAGCAAAAAATATCAACTCATAGTTGCTTCACTTTAGTTGTTTATTGATTGCTTATCATATGTGCCTTGACTGGGCAAACCCGGGAGTTCAAACTGGCGACCTCAGTGTCCCCCCTTGATGCTCCATCTACTGTGCCACCATAGGTTATGCATGAGGATTATTTTCAAAAGGGCTAGTATCTCTTCCAGAGAAAAACGTTGGAAGATGTTAAATGATTTTTGCAGAGCTATACATCTGATTGACTTTTACTTTCCATTTCCCTAGGCAAACCCACCCTGTTTGCTGTCCACCGTCCAGTACATCAGTAGCTTTTATGCCAGCTGCCTGACCGGAGAGGAGTCCTATTGGTGGATGCAGTTCACGGCTGCAGTGGAATTCATTAAAACTATCGACGACCGCAAGTGACCAGGACCCAGGCCCGCCGGCCACAGACCGTCAGGCGGGCAGACGCGTCTCGGAGAAGATGTCCCAGCGCCTTTGAAGGCTGGGATTGTTTTTGTATAATATTGTACAGCGTTCAGACATTTTAAAACAGATCTTTACTAAACAGATTAATGAGCTAACAAGCAGGTTCTCTTTTCTTTGTGCTCTTTTCCTGTCTGAGTTTAACATTTTATTTCATTTTTTTGTCCCCAAGTAGAATAGTACTGCAAAAAGGGACCACATTTTTCAAGTATTTTGAAATACTAAAAAACCAAGCAAACTCTCATAGAAAATTTCTAGATCTCCATTTATGGATACCCATTCTTTCCTTTTATTTAACAAGGAAGAAAAGTATACCTCTTTTAAGATGCTGTCTAATGCTACAGACATCAGTGGAAGGAAGACACAAGTTGCACTGAGGATGATAATGGTGGTGAGTCAGCGGCATTATCTATAAATACACTCACCCAAATCGAAAAGCTAAGAAGGAAATGTAAATATAATATATATTTATATTTGATGTAATATGGACATCTTCAGATTCTAATAAACAAGGAATATTGCTGATAGTAGATTGTGACGGACCCTCTTGTGAATGGTTTTCCTTGACAAATTTAAGCTGAGCTTAAACTAAAAACAAAAAGAAAAAAATACACAGAAGTATTTATTAAAATGTAATACAGTTTACTGAACTTTCTAGGTGTGGAGTTTGATGAGAGGTATAAAAATCATGAGTAAGTCACCGAGACATTTCTCACTACGAATATCTTGGAGCCTGCAGTCGGAGAGATCCTTAATCACCATCCATTACGTACAAAGGAACAGTAGCTAGCTAGCTAGTACTTGATTGTGGTACTTCTCATCTGAAATACTAAGTATAGTGTAGAAACCCCAAACAGAACTCCTTACAACCTTTAATTGTAATATATTTTGATGATTATTCACATTGAATGCACAGACCAGGAATTCAGTGAATGTCATTTTTTTAAAAACTAATTTGTATTGTCAGCTTAGTGATACAAGTTTTATTAGTGATAAACTATTTTAATCAACCATACTATTCTTATGGGAAAAAAAATCTATTTTGGCAGGTTTCTGTGCCTTTATTTCTCTCTTCTGAAGAAAAGTATGTGTCTCAATATTTTGTTTCAATTGTATATTGATAATTAATCAGGAATGGGTTTTGGTGCCTGAGAAATTGGCCAAGGAGGGGCACCAAAGCTTCAGACGCCGGTCTTGTACATGGTCATGGTCATCACTGACTGCTTTCACTTTGTGTGTTTCCTAATCACGTCTAGCTTCTTTTATAACAGAGTTGTCCCACACCTTGAGTCCCTCGTTGCTGACAGCAGTTCCAGGCACTTCTAAGGGAACTGTGACAGACACTGCGAGCAGATGAATCAGAGGTCATCTTCTCCTTCTCTCCAAGGCCTCTGTGTCTCACTGTGTCTAAGGAAGCTGGGTTTTCTTTATGCCTCCATCTCATTCATTTATTTTAAAACACCGAAATGACAAGTTGCATAGGAGTGTGGGATGTGGTTTCTGCCTTTTAGGGAGCAATCAAAATTAAACTGGTACTACAAAAGGTCCTTTTGAATGTTAGGTCAAGAAATCTGTGTATCGAGCCATGTGCTTCATGGGCTGGAACTGTCAAACTTGCCTGGGTCCTACAAGGCAAATTCCATTATAAAGACTTTCCAAGACAAACTGTCTAACGTGATTTCTGAGACCTAGAGGGAGTCCATTTTCTTTAGCATTTGATTCAATAAATGTTAAGTCAACTGAAGACTTGAAATAGTTGAAATTTATTGTTATAAGATTTCACTTGGAGGTCAATGAGAGATTTTCTCCTCCACAATGGTTGCTAAATCTATTCCATGTTGTCCCCATGGAAATAAGATGTGGACGTTGTGCGGGGCTCTTCGTGGAGCAGAGAGAGGTGTTGCATTTGGGGCACAGGGCTACACTGGAGGCAGGAGGGAGCACTGCAGGGCTCGCGCCAGCGGCTGGAGCAAGACCCCAGGGGTTTGGCCTCAGGGTCATACCTCTGAGGCAGAGACGGGCGCTTGCGTCCTGACTCTCAGGTGCTGGCAGGGACACGTGGCCCTGCCGTGGAAGGGGCAGTGAGAGTTCCCTTGGGAAGCCTTCAGCAGCAAGGGCCACGTCTGCATTAACTGTCACTGGTGCTGACTTCATTACAGGATGTATTACAGCGTTGACTTCTGAGTTGGGCAGGGGTGGGCTGTGAGGCAGGGGATCATTTGATTCTGCTCTTCCAGGAAAGAGGCACAGCTGCTCTCCAAATGTTTCTTATTACACTGACTCTCGGCGCGTTTACAGGAGGGGTTAGTGCGGAAGTGCCATCTCCCCTGGGAAGCGCTTGGTGGCCTCCGACCATCACCTGGAACTTACAGAGACACCGGCTGAAGTGCGGAGAGAGCAGTGCAGTTCACTGAAATTTGTAGAATTTGACTAACCTGATAGTTCGTATTTTGTGTCAATGTTCTGCTTCTGGAGAAAGTGCAGTAATAGAAATACAAATTGACAATCCCTGGTCAGGACACACAAGAAATACAAATTGAACATTTTCTTTATAAAAATTTAAAAAAAACTTTTTTTTAAATTTTTATAAGTCTGGTAAACATTCTTTCTCCACTTCGGATCAAATCGCAGTCCAACTACTACTGCTTTCTTTTTCTTTTTTAAAAACCTGCTTATTAAAAAACAAAACAAAAATTAAAATCTGCTTATGAAAGCCTTTTTTTATACAGATGTTAAATCACTAGTAAGGGAATTAGTCTTTGTGAGGGATTTACAATTGATGTGACACGTGCTTTTGTTTTCGTGTTGTTCCCAGAAGGCTTTGTCTCACGTGGACTGAATACAGTGTCCCTGAGTGCATGAGCAATGGGACTGAGCTGGCCGCGTGGGCTGAGCTGCCCGGGTCCTGCATCGCTTCCCTACTGCCTGCCCCCAGGAACTCCAGTTTGGGCCAGAGGCCAACTAGGTGTTTTCAATGAGTGAGGTTTTAAAAACTTTCCCTGGCCTGACCAGGCAGTAGCGCAGTGGATAGAACGTCGGACTGGGATGCAGAGGACCTGGGTTCGAGACCCTGAGATCGCCAGCTTGAGTGTGGGCTCATCTGGTTTGAGGAAAGGCCCACCAGCTTGAACCCAAGGTCGCTGGCTCCAGCAGGGGGTTGCTCGGTCTGTGGAAGGCCTGTGGTCAGGGCACATATGAGAAAGCAATCTATGAACAACTAAGGTGTTGTAACATGCAATGAAAAACTAATGATTGATGCTTCTCATCTCTCTCTGTTCCTATCTGTCTGTCCCTGTCTATTCCTCTCTCTGACTCACTCTCTGTCTCTGTAAAAAATAAATAAATAATTAAAAAAAACTTCCTCTGATGCGACTGGGTGTGGAAAGAGAAAGTAGGGCCACACCTAGTGGTCAGGGATGGCAGAGACAGGAGACCGGTGGCGGGTTAGCTCCCACACTTGTGTCTGGGATCTCCTCTTCCTGCCTCTCCATTCCGCTTTACTTTAAGGAAGAGTCTATGTTGGCCCTCTTTTTAGTTCTTTTATATCTAGTGGATTTATTCTATATGCACTTGCCATTCTTTAGGGAAGAAATCCGAAACAATTTTGAAGTTCAAAGAATTCTTAGATAACTAGTGATAAGATAGTTAAGGTATTGTGAATGCCAAAATGCTTGAGAACTTCGCCAGATTAGTACTTAATAGATATTAGAATGTTGATTGCCTGAGAAGCAGGATGAGCAGGAATAGTTTTATTACTCTTGAGAACTCGGGACAGAGAAGATACAGTTCACTTCAGTGTCCAGGTTGGTGTGGTTGAGCTGTGGAGGCACCGTGCAGCTGCTGTCCCCCGGGCTGTGCTTAGTGAAGGTTACGTTCACGAGAAAGGAAGTAAGTTCTTGCCCCTTGGTTAATGGCAGGCAGTGTGGTGGGGGCCACATACCTTAAGATTTCATCTCTGCCGAGTTGGTACTCTGTCTTGCCTACCACACTTTTTTTTTCTTTTCTTTGTGACACAGAGAGGAACAGATAGGAACAGACAGGAAGGGAGAGATAAGAAGCATCAATTCTTTGTTGCGGCTCCTTAGTTGTTCATTGCTTGCTTTCTCATATGTGCCTTGACTGGGGAGCTACAGCAGAGTGAGGAACCCCTTGCTCAAGCCAGCGACCTTGGGCTCAAGCTGGTGAGCCTTGCTCAAACCAGAGCCCAGGCGTAAGTTGGCAACCTCCAGGTTTCGAACCTGGGTCCTCTGTGTCCCAGTCTGATGTTCTCTGATGCTCTATCCACTGCGCCACAGCCTGGTCAGGCTTGCCTACTACATTCTTCCTGTGCCTCACCTATATTAAAAAGCTTTGTACTGCCTCTCCTCTTGAAGTTGATAAAACCGTTTACAGGCCCTGGCCGGTTGGCTCAGTGGTAGAGCGTCGGCCTGGCGTGCAGAAGTCCCGGGTTCGATTCCCGGCCAGGGCACACTGGAGAAGCGCCCATCTGCTTCCCCACCCCTCCCCCTCTCCTTCCACTCTGTCTGTCTCTTCCCCTCCTGCAGCGAGGCTCCGTTGGAGCAAAGATGGCCCGGGCGCTGGGGATGGCTCCTTGGCCTCTGCCCCAGGCGCTAGAGTGGCTCTGGTCGCAACAGAGCGACGCCCCGGAGGGGCAGAGCATTGCCCCCTGATGGGCAGAGCGTCGCCCCCTGGTGGGCGTGCCAGGTGGATCCCGGTCGGGCACATGCGGGAGTCTGTCTGGCTGTCTCTCCCCGTTTCCAGCTTCAGAAAAATATACACACACACACACACACACACACACACACAGACAAAAAAAACCATTTACAAGCCTCAGTGAATGAGCTTACAGTCTTGTACTAGTAGTACAGGAGACCCACTCTGTCTCCTAATGTGATTACTAATGTGTGAACTTCTGTGACACTGATTAAAAGGGGAGAGCACTTGGATTGGCTGGGTTTTATGTTTTCATCATCTTCTATTGTATTCAGAAGCATTTCTGAAAATTTCTTTGAGTTCTAAATATTACTGATGTTCTCCATGAATTCACACTTATCTTGTCCTTCTGAACATCTAAGGATATTTTTTAAATGCAGCACAGGAAGAAAGTAGAATGATCCAGTAGTTATTAACAAGATGGTGAACATTTACCGTTTTAACACAGATCCTTGCTGACCCCTATAGTTGGTAGCTATTCATCAGCCTGAATTCTGAGCGCACAGCTTCTAATTACGGGTTTCCCTGAAGCCTTGATTCTTTTCAGCTGAGGGGAGCTGCTTTCGACAAGGAGCCGCTGTGGCCAGGAGCTCCTTCCGCAGGCCTCCCTGGCTCGGGGAAAGGTGCTTCCCCTATACTGATTGCATTTCATTTAGAAGAAAACCTTTAGCCATGGCCGGTTGGCTCAGTGGTAGAGCGTCGGCCTAGCGTGCGGAGGACCCGGGTTCGATTCCCGGCCAGGGCACACAGGAGAAGCGCCCATTTGCTTCTCCACCCCTCCGCCACACTTTCCTCTCTGTCTCTCTCTTTCCCTCCGCAGCCGAGGCTCCATTGGAGCAAAGATGGCCCGGGCGCTGGGGATGGCTCTGTGGCCTCTGCCTCAGGCGCTATAGTGGCTCTGGTCGCAAC